>NC_064851.1:133531838-133831838 GCF_024139225.1 Suncus etruscus
AGGAAAATTTAAGAATTCAGTATTTATTGACAGATTCTTTTCAACATTCTGAAACTATTATTCTTTGGGGGAGGCAGTTTTGGATCATTTCTGGTAGTTATATCTTAGAAGTAATTAATTGTCATAATCTACTGCCTACTAAAACTAATGAGTAGTACTGCTAGATAATCTGAGGAGATGTCAGAGTATAGAATTGAGTTGATGACTGCTACCTCATTCTGAGAGAGATTGTCATTAGTTTTGTTTCTCTATTCTAAGGAACAGGTGGAAGCTCTAGGGAGGGGACATTTTCAAGGGAGATGTGTAGAATGACAGGTATGTAGCACTTAGGAGCATGTGTGACTTGCTTGCCATGTAGTTATTTTTCTGCTCTGCCTGAATATCAGGGGAGAAATGTTGTCTGAGAGAATGTCTTAGGGCTGCAGCACAAACAAGGGATGCACATCTGGTCCACATGGGGGTATACTCTGCTAATTAGTTTGGCAGATGGGAGGATTTTTTTTCCTTTCCTTTTTTAAGCTCCTGTCTTAGAAAATAATTTTCTCTATCTGCAAGAAAACTCAAGAGGCTATGCATACATCTACCTGTTATTCAGTGGAATAACTCTAGGTGTCTCTTAAAAGTTTAAAAGCGATCAGGTGCAAAATAGCCACGTGGTGTCAGGGCAACAGAAAGCAAAACCCCTGCAGCTTGCATCAATTCTAACTGTGTTGGCATCTGTCGCCTCTGTAGGTAGCAAAGACTTTTACAAGTAGTACTTCACTTTGTCAAGCCTGCTAGAAAGGTAGAAATTCTTAGAGAAACTTCAAATTTAGGGTGAGTTTGAAATTGCATTTTTAAGTTCCTTCTGCTAACTCCTTACTGCCCGGAAGCCATAGATTTGGAAATGAAACACATTTCACAAATTGGGCTCTATCATCATTTCTTTTAGGGCAACAGCTGTCCTATTTCCTCTAATAAGGTAATAAACCTGAAAATGCAGTGTAAGCCTTGTGGGCATATGATTAGAGAAGCTCGACCACACAGACTAAATGCCTTGCGGTGACCAATGAGGCCTCCCCTAATTCCACGGCCCCTTTCTGCCCAATTCCATTCTCATAATCATGTAGAACAACTATAAGGTTGGTGGGTTGGTTTACAAGAGTAAAAGTAGACCGAAGCGTTTAAGTATCTGAATTACTTGGAGAAGGGAATTATTCAGAGAGTAGTTCTAATGTTTGGAAGCTGTTCATTGGTGGGAGGAATTGCCTGAATACAAAAACAAAAAAACTGTCAAGGAAGAAATGGCTCTAAAAGGAATTTGTCTTTTTCTGGGCTCTTGACTCTTTTCAGGAGTGCTCAGGGAGAGCCACATATCCTGCAGATGACAAATGACTGCTGACTCTTCTAACTTGTAACCCCAGCAAACTCTGTTCCTAGGTGATTCAGGATACAAGACCTTTATGTGGCTATTATTGTCTTTATTTTTGGTAAATGGGTATGGGTAAAAGCAATTTGTATAGCATGATAAGAAAAATGTCATTCATATTGCAAAGGCTGACTGTCAGGTAAAGTTCTAAGGGCTCTAAAAAGAGGTCATTTTCTCTTAGTGCTTATACTTGCTATATGAGGTGGGTAATATTACATTCATTGTGCATATGGAAAGGGGGAGGCTTAGGGAGGTTAAGTATCTGGTCTAGAAGTAAACAGCAAACAAATGGCTGAGTGGTTGAGACTTAGGTCGTTCTCATCTTGAGTTTGTGCTTTCAGCTACTGCCTATAAGAGAGAAATAAAACTGACAAGCACCATATAATATTTGCATAGTGTAGTGGTTTCAATATGAGGAAACATATTCTTCAATGATGCTAATTCTTTCTCTCTGCCACTATTGAGAACTAATAGTGTTACACTTCATAAACTTCTCAAGAACATTCATGTACATTTTCTCATTCACAAATCTGGATTTTCCAGCTTTTTCTATTCTTGACAGCTGTCTTATTTTTCTTTACTGTACCCAAGTTTAAGTGCTTGCAGCTTGATATATAACATTCAAGAGATAAGAATTGACCTTTAGGGCCCGGAGAAATAGCACAGCGCGTTTGCCTTGCAAGCAGCCGATCCAGGACCAAAGATGGTTGGTTCGAATCCCGGTGTCCCATATGGTACCCTGTGCCTGCCAGGAGCTATTTCTGAGCAGACAACCAGGAGTAACCCCTGAGCACTGCCGGGTGTGACCCAAAGACAAAAAAAAAAAAAAAGAATTGACCTTTAAGAAATTTAGGCTTATTCAGAAACTTACAACCCAAGACAATGACAGACTCAGATTCCCTGTTACTGTCTTGTGTGAGTGGTCACAAAAAGTAGTTTGTAATGAAGAGAACAGAGAAGAACACATTTTTAGAAGGGTGAGTAGCTAACTTCTGGGTAGCAGGGTGATCAATAATTTCCCTCATGGAGAACAACTCTGGTGGTGGGTATGGCCCTGATTCACTGTCACTTTGTACCTTACATATTTCTGTGGAAGATTTGTAGTTCACATTTGTCTTAATAAAAAAAATTCCCTCGGGGCCGGGCGGTGGCGCTAAAGGTAAGGTGCCTGCCTTGCCTGCGCTAGCCTCGGACGGACCACGGTTCGATCCCCCGGCGTCCCATATGGTCCCCCAAGCCAGGAGCGACTTCTGAGCGCATAGCCAGGAGTAACCCCTGAGCGTCACCGGGTGTGGCCCAAAAACCAAAAAAAAAAAAAAAAAATTCCCTCATGGACTGATACCATGAGGTAGGTATCTGATTAAATGTGAATTTTGGGTAAACAAATGAATAAATTTATAAGTATGCATTTATATATTCATATAAATAAATGAATAAATTTAAAATTATAAGTATAAATATCACACATTATATACAAAATATTTTTCTGAAATTCAAGTTTATCAATACTTTTGGTATATTTACTACATCTAGCAACCCTAAATTTGTGTTTTTTGTTTGTTTGTTTTTGGGCCACAGCCGGTGGCACTCAGGGTTATTCCTAGCTCTTTGTTCAGAAATCACTCCTGGGAGGCTTGGGAGACCATATGAGGTCCATCCCTGGTTGGCCACATGCAAGGCAAATGCCCTACCTCTGTGCTATCTCTCTGGCCCGAGGCAACCCTAAATTTGATCAGAGATGCTTGTTGTACATACAAAGAATGATGATCATTTTTGCTATTCCAGATCACTTCATTATTGGTCAAGGAAAATTAAAATGAAATAAGTAAGAAAAAATTTGGAGCAATGTTTGCTTTGTATCTACTTGCCTCATATAATTAGGCTTTTCATAAAATCTTACAAATTGCATTATTTTCAATCATTAGTATTTTGTGTAGAATGGAAATGGTTAGAAACTTTACAAGGTTACTTAAATTTTATCGATAGTTCAATTGAAGCTCTGCTAATGCAAGATACTCAATGCAAATCTTATTTTAATAGTTTCATGATTTTAACTTTTGTCTGAATCCTGCAGGGCCTTTGAGGTCTTCTGAAAAAAGTTCTTCCATTAGCAGGTACTTGAACTTGTTCAGTTGAGATCAGTGTTTCTGCCTTTGAGGGCTCATTCATGGAGAGACAAGGTTGTTCTTTAATCCACAGATCCTGTAGGTTGCTAACCAAACAGTCATTTCTGGACTTACTCTCTTAATACCTTTGAAAATGCTTCTTCTTTTGTTGGAATAAAACTATTAATGCTTTAGTGATTAATGCATGATTTACTACAAAGGAAATTTCTTTGATAAATATTTTGGTACCATAATGTTGGTAGTGGTATTTCTTGGGATTAGGTTAAAAGCATGAAAAGTTTTGTGTGTGTGTGTGTGTGTGTGTGTGTGTGTGTGTGTGTGTGTGTGTGAGAGAGAGAGAGAGAGAGAGAGAGAGAGAGAGAGAGTATGTGCAAGGGTGTGTTTGTAGGATACTTTAAAAAAAGAATATTAGATTCTGGAAATGTACTTACAGTGTGTGTGTGAGTGTGCTGTATCATTTAAGAAACAAATAAACCTATACAACTGTATTGCATCAACATTTATAAAAAACAGAGTGCCAGGGTATTTCAGTGAAACATTATTAGAACTTTGTGAAATGCTATAAAGAAAAGTTTTATTTTATGACAGTATTTATAAGTTTTAAGGCCCCAATTCCCATTGTGTTAGGAATTGCCTTCTTTCTAATTGATGAATTGTCCTAGATTTGGTTACTATTACCCAAATGTTAATCTCAACCGTTTTTTATTTGTTGGGTGAGTATGGATTGATAATATACAGGAACACACAAGTTTACATATGTTTATATATGTTTACACATATGTGTAAAGACACATGGAGAATTTTGATATATAATAAAAGTAATTCCACTGTAAGTGATCTGAGATCTCAGTCCTTTTATTCATTCTATTTTATTTAACAACTCCCAGTCTATTAAGACTTTACTTCACTCAACGATTTCATGTTAATCATCT
This sequence comes from Suncus etruscus, assembly GCF_024139225.1. Taxonomy (NCBI): domain Eukaryota; kingdom Metazoa; phylum Chordata; class Mammalia; order Eulipotyphla; family Soricidae; genus Suncus; species Suncus etruscus. Next base: position 133,536,305 of record NC_064851.1, read on the forward strand.
TTTGTTTTATAGCCGCTTATTTTCCTGCTAGAATCAATATCCCATCAACTTCACTGACCATCTCCTCTGTGATCTATGAGAGGGTATTAGTTCAGAAGTGAATTTATACCATTATAATACATTTAAATGTTACCAAAAATATTTATCCCAAATATTTTTCCAGTTTATTTTTCTAATTTCACAACTCACAAAAAGTTGCTTTCCTGCTTTTTAAAAAAGAGGAAGTGACAAGGAAAATGTTTAGTACCTATATAAAGGTAATGTTGAAAGTACCAAAACTGAGTGCATGAAGTGGGTTGGGTTCACAAATGATATGCTGCTGTTTTCACATTCGGTGGCTGCTGCAACATGTATTTGATGAATTTATTTCCCCCTTGCTGGAGAGGTTGGGTCGTTTCAATTAGATCATATTTTAAAGCACTTTTGAATGTTGTTGGCATATTCAGATTGCTTGATTCAAGCACAATTAATCAATTTTGGCACTGTGTAGATATGCACATTCTGATGATCTCAATCCCTTTTCCTTCTCTAAGCTTGCCTGTATTTGGCTGGGTGGCAGCTGTCCTTTAGATCATTACTATAAATCTACATTGCTCACCACAGGGGGCTGTGAGTTCTTTGTCAAGATTAATTTAGAAATTAAAAGTGCATTAGCCTCCTCTAAAATACATTATCCAGATTGTGACACCAGCAATTTAAATAAAATAAATGATTAAATAATCTTACTTATTTTATCACCAAATATAATTGTTTGTTGTCATTGAGATTGACCATGGAGTATTTTTTGATACTTGTTGGGACAATTTATCTCACAAAAGGATTTTAATGCTAATGATGAGACCTTCTCCTTTTCAGTTAATAAAATTATTCATTTAAACAAACACAAATTTCTTTCTAATGGAATAATTATCTTTTCACATGAAAGGAGGTGTCCACACGAGACACTATATTTAACCTGTTTCAAATTTTTTTGCATTGTTTTGAGTTTATAATATAAAGTAGTACAATCTTTATCTTGCTAAAAAGTTTCTAACAGAAATTAATTAAATTAATTAACTAATTAATTTTTGATTTTGGGCCACACTTGGTGGCACTCAGGGGTTACTCCTGCATCTGTGCTCAGAAATTATTCCCAGAAGACTTTGGGGACCAGATGGGATGCTGGGGATTGAGCGCAGGTCAGCTGCATGTAAAGCATATGGCCTCTCCACTGTACTATGGCTTTGGCCCCATCAATTCATTTTAGAGGTTGATATTAAGGATATAATAGTTTCTATCCTGATACCTTCTCAAGACTACATGAAACAAATGAGAAAATGATTCAGATATGAAATTAGTATACGGACAAGGCTATATTGGAGAGAAAACCTAAAAGCATTGAAACAAGGTAGAATGGCAACATTAGTAATGATATGTTAAAATTATTATAAGAATATGTTAATCAAAATTTCACAATTTCTAACTTTGAGCATACTACATAGAAAAAAATAAATATAAGTAAAACTATAAGAACAGAGGCAATAGCATAGTAGTCGTACTTGTCTTGCATGTGGCCATCCTGGGTTCACTCTTCAGTATTCCATTTGGTTTCCCAAACCTCACCGAGTTATCCTTGAGCACAGAACCAGGAGTAAACAGGAGCACTGCTGGGTATGGCCCAAAACAAAGTTCATATATGACCATATATAAAATACATAAAATAAATTTACTTATTAAATATTTTGCTTTTAGGCTGGGGAGACAGCTCAAATGACCGAATGTACTGTAGAGACCCAAAGTTTAATCCTTAACACTAAATGGTTCCCTTGAGCTTTGCTTGTTGTAGCTCTGGTGATCTCTGAGGAGGCTCTGATGACTCTCAAAACCACAAGGCCTGAGTACTGAAACTTTAGATCCATAAAGTCAGGCAGATTATTACTAGGAATCCAGGAGTGGCCCTGGATCCCCTAAGTAGTACTTGAGGAAACTTCTCCCAACAATTTTACTTCAGGGGACTTGGTTGTGGTACAGTGATGGAATATCTGCTTCACACATGTGAAATCCTGAATTTGATCACTGACACAACATATACATATATAATTTGTTTTACATTTGGTTTCAATATAAGAAAATCCCTTTTGTGGTTGCTTTTCTCTTAAATCTGGAATTTTAATGTCACCTTTATAGCTTGTGTCTGGGGAACACAGGCAGATGTTAATCCTAAAAGTAGATGATAGTCAAAATTTTCTCTAAGCATCTAGGTATGTTGAGTGATTGGCATGTCCATATTGGAAGTTGTTCCGTTCATTGGGAGAGAAGATTGCTTTAGAAGTGATTTTTATTTTCCTTTGGAACATGTTCTGATGCTAGAACAGGTCTAGCCTAAAATATCCCTACCACACTAATTCAGTTATAAGTTTTCACTAAACCTGTTCTCATGCACTCATGCTGAGAACAACTGCTATCTACAAATGAATCAGTTAGTGAGAATTCTGTCCCTTACTAGTAAAAATGGAGGAGATTTAGAGATATTTATCAGGCAGTAAGTACTCAAAGACACTACTATGATTTTATTGGAAAATCTTTGTAAATCTGAAGATAAGTGTTTTACTCTCAGTGGGAATGGATTTAACACAGATTGGAAACATATTTTCCTTCTTTGCCACCTTCTCTTTGTATTTTATAATAGGTTAAGACTTCTAAATTCTACTAGTGAATGTTTGATATTTACTGGCAAAAAGTTGTTTTAGTGTAATAAAATCACATCATTTACTAATGATGTGTGATTTTGAATGACACATTTATTGAATATTAATTATGTTATGGATGTGATGTGCTATCTAGAAGTGAATTTTAATGTATTAATTTTTAATGATTGGCACATGGGGAGACCATAGAGGAAATTTAAGATTGACACTCAGACAACTGATTAGTTTAAAGGTGATCAATTCAAACATTGATTTTCAGGAGAAGGTAATTATTTTTAAAATATATCTTTAAAAGTACAGAAATATAAATGACCTTTACTAAGAGCTTATGGATACAGAATCCCAGGATTGCCAAAAAAATCTGGTGGAAGATCTGCTTATTTGGGTATTTGAAATGAACCTAATTTGATTGTGAACTCAGTAAGAAAGGATATAGTATGCAGAGAATGGGTATAACAGGATTCTGGGTCAGTAGTGTGATGTTTTTCTTCTGAGATGGTCTCCAGCACCCATCTTTTCTTTACACGATTTTGCTGTTCTTCCCATTAAATTGATGTGCATAGATCCTCTCCACTTGAATCCTGGCTAGCTTCATAACTAGTATGATAGATAGAATGTGGTAAAAATGATATTCTAGAATGGACTTTGGAGGCATCTACTTTCTTCCTCTTGGAATGTTTGATCTTGATAGTCATACTCTGAGATTACGATAGTTCGATTGTGAAATGCCCAAGACTCACAGAGTCTCAAGGGAAAAAACTGTTCTGGTTGGTATCCCATTTGTATAGACAAGATAGTTTGTCTGAATGAGCTAATTTTAGCCCTGTTCCCCAGTGAGCCATTTCTAACCTTGAACCTCAGCAGGTAGCACATGGAGTAAAAAAGCAGCTGGCTGAACCTAATAACCTTCAGAATTATAAAAAACGGTTATTATAGATTCTACCACAACAAAACACCTACCTCTGTCTCAACCTTGTGGGTGGAATATGGCCTGGGGTCTTGAGTGAATCAAGTTAGAAGCTATGTCCCTAGGTAAGAAGACTGTAGTAGATATTTCCTTTACAGTGTGTTGGGATGAAAGCAATCCATGTATGATAACACATGAGGAAGATTGTTGAAGGGACATTATAAGGTTCAAAATTAGTGCTTAGAGAGAGCCACTTTCTCATTTCCTCAATGGTGAAATCTAAGATTTATCTGAAAAAGTTGTGACATTGCATCACAGATTTCTAAAGAAATCTTAATCTTTTTTTATTATTATTATCATACTCTCTTTTTCTTTTTCTTTTTTTAATTTTTATTGTGACCAAAGTGCATTACAAATCTTTCACTGCATCATTTATGGTACATAGTGACAATGAATGAGGGGCATTCCCACCACCAGTGCTGTCCTCCCTCTACCCCTGTTCCCAGCATGTATCCCATATCTCCTTTCGTTACCCTCCAGAATGCTAGATCCATTCCACCATCATTGGAGATAAAAAGGATAAGAAAAAAGGGAGAAAAAAATTTGGTAACAACTACCAAAAAAAGAAAGAGAGGGAAATAAATGGAAGAAAAAAGCAAAAAATGCACCCATCAAATAAACATAAAAATGAAAATAAATCACCAAATATTAAACACAAGAGTGAAAAAAAAAGAGAAAAGTGGAAGATAAAGTGGAAGAAAAAAAGAGAAGGAAAATAAAGTAAAAAACTAACAAATCAAAATAAAACAAGAAAAAGTAGAGGTGCTGGATTGGCATGGTTTGGCTTTCCCACCACTATTTTTTTTTTTTTTGCATAGGCACAGTAAGCATTGGGGAAGAAAGGGAATTCCCATGGCCTGAGAGATTCAGGGTTTCTCCATCCTTGAAGCATACCATCATGGGATCTACCCGAAGTCTTAATCTTTTAAACAGAAATCTAATGCTTTCATGTTTTAATCTATAAGAAAAGAATGACATCTTTGTTTAATAGCTTTGTTATGGTTTTGATTTTTTCATGTTTATGTTGTATTTTAGCTTTAAAAAATTCTGATCAGAATGTCCATCTGACCCTCTTTTAGATCATCTGATTCTTTAGTTTATACCTATGCTGTCTTCCTCCCTCTCCCTCTTTCTATCTTATTCATCGAATAAACTATTTGGAAGGTGACCTGGATATTTAACTATTTATGAAAATTTATATATATATACATATTTGGTTTTTGGGCTATACCTAGTGGAGTTCGGTGGTTACTCCTGGCTCTGCTCAGAAATCACTACTAGCAGGCTCAAGGGACCATATGGGATTCTGGGGATTGAACTCAGGTTCATTCTGGGTCAGCCGCATGCAAGACAAATGCCCTACTGCTGTGCTATCCCTCCAGCCCCAACTTACGAAAATTTATTTAAAGATATATTATCTATTGGTAATTCATACCCAAGTGAAACTTTACTACTATGAATGCAAATTACTAATTTTTTTTTTTAGATTTTTTTTGGGCCACACCCGGCATTGCTCAGGGGTTACTCCTGGCTGTCTGCTCAGAAATAGCTCCTGGCAGGCACGGGGGACCATATGGGACACCGGGATTCGAACCAACCACCTTTGGTCCTGGATCGGCTGCTTGCAAGGCAAACGCCACTGTGCTATCTCTCCGGGCCCAAATTACTAATTTTAATACTTTGATATTCCTTGGCACCAGGTGGTCCGGCACAGAGCTACTGTTACCCCAAAACAAAAACAACCAACAAGAAAATTATCTCCTTGTGTCTATGCTCTTCAGAAAATTCTGATTCATAATAAAACAGAATAAAAGGGGAAGAAAGATTTTAGACCATAATAAGTCAGAAGTGGAACCAAGTCAGTATTGACTGTATGTATACCTGGGATGTGACATGAAATTGGCTATTAGGAACCACATCACAACTATAATACTGCTTATCAGTGATATTGGAAGAAATATAAATTTCATGTCTTAGGAGTCATTACATAAAGTGACCGATATTCCCTCTCTCTTTCTCTCTCACTTTCTCTTTCTGTGAAATAGAGAGAAGCACTAGATTCTCTGTCTATGGGGATGAAGGGAGTTGTTCAGGTTTTTTGTAATCTACTTTTAATGAAGGAGAGTTCGAAATTTGCCACTACATTTTCTTTAAGAGATTTGCTTTAGAAAACACTGAGATGGTTATAGAAAAACTGTTCTGCTTTTGAATTCTCAAACAGAAATTCCAAGTCTATAAGTCAAACTTTTTTGGAAAGATAGGAAGAAGTTTTCTACATATCTTTAACTTCTGTGAACCTGTGATCTGAGTTGATCACAGAATTTTATGGTGAGCCACACAACAGAAAAAAATCAGCATTTTGTAACCCAGAAGTCTCTGCTGCAAATAGTATGGCTGAAGAATTACAGCAGGTGCAGGAATGAAAGGCAGGTAGACAGAAAGCGAGGCACAAGTATCACAATTCCCTTCTCTGGGTGGAAATCTCATCTTTTATGGACAGTCATGAGTAGAGGGACTTTTCCTCTTGCTGATAGTGTTGGATTTTGGCAGACGGATTGAAGTACAGGGTAGTTCCATAATAACATGGTTCTGTGATCACTGAGTTACACATGGTTGGGCAGAGGAACCAGAGTTGTGCTCTGGGTTGATTTGCTGAATGAGAAAGTCAGTAGTCATTTGCTCTATCGATCTCCAGGTACTTGCTCTCAGTCACTATTTTGTAAAACACAGAATCAACCAACAAGTGAGTGACAGAAGAGAATAAGTCAGTAACTTTTGTAAATATTTTAGCACATATTCTAAGAAGATAGAAAACTGGCGTCTTTGTTGCTGAAATCAGCAAAGCTCCAGAGAACTCATGCAGACCCAACATTCCTTCTTAATACTACAAATACCCCCACCCTTTGGAGCACCATTGTGCATTTCTGAATAAACTTTATTTTGTTAGAGTCAGTGGTTAGGAAGTGGTATTTGAACAGAAAGGCTTTAGACACCATTAATTGGTGAATTGAAAGTGTTTATTTCTTATTGCCCCTTAACCCAGTATGGTTAGGTTATGTGGAAGAGTCAATTAGTCATATAGAATGAGGATGCTACATTCTTTTTCATTGAGTAGAAGTGCATATATTACTTTACATTCCATTACATACTTTTTGGCAGTGAAATGTCAGAGATCATTCTAGAATCCTTCCAGGCAGTCTTTTCCCATAAATACGTTCTTCTCTGACCCTCTTATGGCTACTACTAATTTTGCAAGCATGAAAATTAGACTGTTATGCCTCTTGCCCATGGTGTGTTATGCAACTCTGTAGGGAATCCCATGTATATATTTTGAGTTTTTCTGGGTAGGATGTCTAGTGTATTCAGTTATATGTGAAATATATTTAGTCCCAAACCAATTAAGCTCAAGAGAATTAGCTGTAATTGATTCTGGAAGATAAAATATGTTTCCCTAGGAGCTGATGACTTTGAGAGGGTAGTTTTCTTTTGGGCCAGATAGATATGAATAATCAAATAGGTGTGTGGTACAGTATCTTTGTTTCTGAGCTTAAAATCCAGATGTAGAATCTGGCTAGTGGTTCCAGGTTTCTGGTAAGTCTCACTGAGTTAATAATAATTACAAACATTTGGCTAGAGCTTTAAAGTTTTCATAGTACCTTCATGTGCATTTATCACGTTAGATGTTGAGGCTGGCAGTGAATGATTTGTGTCTTCACCCACTGACCTACACAGATTGCCATAGATTTGATCTCTTTCATAGGATTTATCCAGGAGATTGACTCATTTATTCATAGGTATCAAAGAATAGGACAAAGGTGAATAGAGGTTCTCATAGTCTTTTCTGATCTATAAGACTTAAGTTCTTGTTCTTTTGATTATAAAAATAAATTTTACTTGATATTTAGAAGTTTATATTTTCCTCCCAATTTACCATCTAGCTCAATTTCTTTAACATAAAAATAAAGACAGGGGATGATGTGAGATAGTATAGGGGTAGTGCGCTTGATTTTCACATGTTTAGTCTGAGTTTGATTCTGGCCATTCCATGTGGTCTCTGAACCCTGTTAGGAGTGAATCCTGAGTAAGATTCAGGAGTGAATCCTGAGTAAGATTCAGGAGTAACCCCTGATTAAATTAAATCTCCCAAAAAACAAAACCCCCAAATCTTCCTAAATAAAGACAGTGTTAGGAAGGCAGCCTCAGGGGCTGGCATCACATGATCCCTGACTACTATCATGTACACAGTATTCCAGAATCCCCTGATTACTTCTGGGTGAATACCTCAGAGCACTATCAAGTATGATCCTGGTTATGCCCTGACTACAAACAGACTTGGGCCGAACTTTGAACTTTATCAGTTGATCAATTATCACTGGAATTTATCCCTTATTGTTGTTTGGGAGGCCCTCCACAATAATAATTAGAAAAATAAAGTAAATATTATTGTCATGAATAAAGATACAGATATACAGAATCTTAGGCTAGTTTAACACTTTTTAAGAGGTCACTTCAAGGTATTAGAATTTTGATGTATGTAGCAAATATATATAAAGACATATAATATAATGCCATTTCAAGGTATTAGAATTTTGCTGACACTTAGCCTCAGGATATAGGAAGGAAAATGACATAGAGGGAAATAAATCAGGGAGGATAGCAAAAAAGTAGTGGGTAGTAAGTAACAGGGGTCAGAGTTTAATAGTGTTTGGTACATCACTGATATAGAGGAGTGGTATAACTATATATCTAAACTGAAGACTAATAACACTGAAAGTAGAAGCTTAAAACCACAGCAACCAAACTTAAAAATCTGTCAAAGAGGCAGATCTAGTGGTGGTGGTGGTGAGATGGAGGTTTGTGGGGGGTGAGGTGGAGTGAACTTGGGGGCACCGGTGGAAGGAAATTGGTGCTAGAACTAGCATTCCTAAAATTCAATTATGAATAATTTTGTAATTAACTGTGCCTTAATAAAAATAAAAATTAAAGAAAGCTTTGTAGATCATAGTGTTAAAAAGCAAAGAATAAATAATTCAGACTCTTGGTTAAGTTTAGTTTTTCTAATTTTTTGATAAGGATTTCTTTGAAAGTCTTGCAATCCACAGAAACTTCTCTTTTTCTTTTTGGTTTTTGAACCAAACCTGGTAGTGCTTAGGTTTTACTCCAGGCAGGACTTGGGAGACCATTTATGGTGCCAGGGATCCAAATGGGGGTCATCTGCTCACAAGGCAATTGCCTTAATCCCTGTACTATCTCTTTGGCCCTGAGGGAAGGACTGGATCTTAGGTGGTAGCTGTATTTCGATAGGTGACTTTGATCATGACTAGTAGGGATCTCAATAATCAAATCTATATTTAGAAGTATATTAGCATGTGGTTTTACAGACTTGCATTTCATTCCTGTAAAAATCTAGTGAATACTGTCATAAAAATACTGTCAAGATTTATTACTTCTTCACGAGACCCAGGTCTAAACCAGGCACCCTAAAACTACACATAGCTACTACCCCTGAAATTCTACTCTGTAACTTGGTGTTTTTAAAAAATGCAACTAAATGGCTACCACATGGTGGGAAATTAGCAACTTTTGTATGGTATTAAATCTACACATGGAAGAAATTAAATATCATCCTCAATGCCCTCCATGTGTTCAGTTGTATTAAATGAAATGCTCATAAGTGTGACATTATTTAACTTTTATAAGGTTTGTCACATCCAGTAAAACTTTTTACTGTTATTTTGAAAAGTGTCCTACAGGTGACTTTAGTGCTCACATCAGTATGGACGTCATCTATTACTGGATATAATACTAGTCAACCAATATTGAAATTTTGACCAGGGCCAATAATATAGCCCCTGATTCTATAACTAGTCATAGCCAGTAAATACTGGGTGAAGTACATGTTATAAATTATTTGTACAAAGTCTGAGTCAAAATAAATGACTCCAAGTATTTTGTACTTTTTAAAATTTGCATATTTTGCATCTGTGAATATTTCTGGGGGCAAATAACTGTTGTGATCATATTACCTATAATAAGATTTTTGGAGGAAATTTGATACCTTAATTTGGTTTACTTTGGTGCAAGAAAACATTTCCTGGTCTTCAAGCTTAGTTTCCTCTTTGCTAGAAGCTATGTATATTAAATGTTTAGAATCCAGATGTTCTTGGGAACTCCAAACTTTGAACATTGTGGCTCTGTATCAACAGTTTACAGCATCAGTGTCAAAATCACCTAGAGAATTTGTTAATACAGATTTGGCCTTTATTCTTGACTAAATGCCTCACCTACTCAATGACCCACCATTCTAAAGCTTGCAATTCACAGACACTCTAAACCCCTTTTGTTCTAGAGAGAGAAAACTAGGTTGAAAAGTTTATTCAATTGTTAAAAATATGCATGGAGAGTATGCATAGTGTACAGTGATAGCGGTTTTTATTCAGTGATTCTGAAGGTTTTTCATTATATTAATGTATTCACACAGAATTGGATCCCAGTAAACAGTGCATTAAGGTATGATGATTAACCTGTCATTTGCCCAGGTTAGAGTGCATTTATCTAATGCTCAGCCTAATGGACAGTGAGCAGGGGACCTATTTTTCCTGAGACTTGACACACGTCTCAAACTCTATACAATTTATACATGCAGATTTCAGTTCAGGAGAGTTTTTTTATTGGTTAGGCCAAAGAGTTTGACCTGGTTACATTGGAAGTAGATCAAATTCCCAAACAGTTTAAAAGTTTTAAAAGGTGTCCTTGGTTTCATGCAGAACATAGCCCCCCTCCCCCCCAAAAAAAATCAAGCTCTGTTCCTTGTAAAGAACATAGTGGAAGTCATTTTTATTGCTTCATACTGTGAGACAATGTCTTGGGGAAAATGCTCCCAGATAAATGATCTTGCTTCATCACCACGCAGATATATCTAGGCTCAAGCTGCACTTTGAAACAAGTCAGAAAGAAGCAATGATTCTGTCTTAAAGAAAAACAAATAAGGCATTTTTTGGGGGGAGGGGAAGGGATGGAATTTTGAGTTTCTCAGGTATGATTATTTCTGCCTCTTTACTTGCTGTTTTCTATAATAATGTCCTGGTGATTTATGTTACAATATCTTTGGCTTTCCTGGGTTTATATTTTTCCATGAAGCATCACATGACTTGAGGCAGCTGGCAGAAACTGAAGTGCTCAAAGAGCCGCTACAAATATAACTACCCGTAAATGTTTTCTTTTTTCAAAGAAGATATTTTCCTTTACTTCCAAGTTTTGTCACTGAGGAGTTAGCTTAATAGTGTTTGATGAGTGCACTCCTGCAGTTATTTGTTCTATGAGGCTTCATAATGTAGCAGCAAACAGACTAATCCTGTCTCCTAAGAACTGTTGTGTAGAATATTCCTTTTCTTAGACTATGTAATGCATGACTATCAAGGTCATATGTCAGACTATCTTAGAAATGCCAAAAGAATCACCAGAATCAGAAAGTATTTCTTCTTCTAACAGTGGTTCAGATTGAATTTTAAAAAATAAAATATTTTTCATTTGCCTTTTGGCATTATTGATAAAAATGAGCATTTACTCGCCACGAGTCAACAGTTTTCAAAGAGATAAGTGAAATGCAAGCATCCTTTATTTATAGTTTTGGTTGGGGGTACAGATGGATAACTCTTGAATTTTGGATTCAACTGTATTTTCCAGTAAAATATGTGATTACAATAGTCAGCAAGAGAAATATCAACTGTCTAGTTCTGAACATTTTAATTTTTGATTGCGTTGAGACAACAAAGGAAATATTATGGGTGTTTGGTTCAGTTGGAATACATGTGGGGTTTTTTTTTGCCTGTGGTTTGGCATGAATAGGCTTTGACTTTAATTTACAAGAAAGGTTTGAATCTGGAGAAGAGAGAGCTGTATTATTAAGGCTTTGCCTATTGCACAACTGTTTTATGCCTGATTTAGTGTCCCATGAGTTGTTTCTCTCCCATCTGGCTCCTATGAATGTCTTACAAGGTGAGTGTTTCTATTGTCTGGAACCTTGAATCCATAGCCCAAATGAAATCTGTATGAACCATTTACAACTTATGATACTTGAGTAAAATGGAAGTCAGAAAACATTATGGCTTCTTCAGTTTGGGGAATACAATTAGAAAAAGAAATTATAAAAATAAAAAATTTTAAAACTATTTTATTTGACAAGCTTATGATCGATTTATTTATTAATTAATACAGTGAGAATAATGCTTTCTATAAAATGTGGTTGTGCATCTATCTTTATTATGTATATAATACTATATATAAGTATAATATACATGAATATTATAAGTACACATATATAATGTATATTATATGTATATTATAGTACATGCATATATTGTGTGTATAAATATAAGTTCTATACATATTTACATTTAGAAAATACACGCATAGAAGCTAGGGATGGAGATGACTTAAAGGCTTAAAGCACATGCTTTTTGCATGGGGAAACACCTGGTTGATACGCAATACATCCCATGAAGTACTACATGGTTTCTCAACATTGCTGAAAGTGACCATTGAACTGAAAGTCGCTTTTGAGCCTCTGATTTATAGTACCCTGACATGGTACGCATATATTTGTTTGAAGATCTTGTGCTACATATAGATAATTATAATTCCAGTTTTGTCTTTCAGAAAGAACTATCCAACAGAGATTATTTTTTATTTATTTATATTTTATTTTTAGTTTTTGGCCATAACTGCTTGTGCTCAAAACTTATTCCTGACTCTATGCTCAAGGATCCTTCCTGGTGGGCTTAGGCAACCATATGGAGTGCCAGAGATCAAATACAGCTTGGCTGGATGGAAGACAAGAAGCCTACCTACTGTACTATTGATCTGACCTCAGTTTAATTTTATTTTTTAATTTATGGAAATTATTGTATTTCACAATTAAGTCATTGTCAAGAAGCTTTAGCAAGCTATTTTTGTTAGTTGATATTTCTGTTATTTGTTTTGTTTCTGAACATTAGGTGGTTTTAAATCCATGTTAACATGTAAATTGGTGTGTTTCAATACTAGAATGACAATATTGAAAAATTGTCATGTGATCTTGCTTTTATTTTTAAAAATTGAGTAAAAGCTTACAGATAGGTGGGGTCAAAGCAATGGCTCAGCAGTAGGGTGGTTGCCTTGCATGCAGATGACCCAGGACAGACCACAGTTAGATCATCCTGCATTCCATATGGTTCCCCAAGCTAGGAGTGATTTCTGAGTGCATAGCCAGGAGTAACCCCTGAGTATCACTGGATATAGCCCAAAATAAAAAGAAAAGCTTACAGATAGAGACTGAGCAAACTGGAGAATGGATCTTTAAGGAGTTTTACCTGATGGTTATTATGTTTTCAATTTTAATTTAATTGAAACCATTGTGATGTACAAAGTCCTTCATAGATGTGTTTCAGACATACAATGAATCAGTGCCAATCCCATCACTGGTGTCCACCTCTTTCAGCCAAGTTCATCCTATACCATTTCCCTGCTCCCCAGTCTTCCAGTATAACAGGCCCATTTTAAGTTTAAATTGTTAAAGTTTGAGCCTCTTGATTCCATTGTTGTTGCCTTTGGCTTGGATATTATAGCACCACCAATGTACCTGAGACCACTTTCCCATTGGCTCCATCCTTTCATATTTGTTTTTCTCCTTCACTCAATTTCTTTCCATCTCCTTGCTATATACTCTGTGGTCAAGGGTGTTTGAGACAACTTCCATTTAAACCATTGCATTTCTTTCTGCAGGTATTCTAAATACCACATATAAGTGATATCATTAGTCTTCCTCTGGCTTACTTCATTTAATATAATATCTTTCAGTTCCATCCATGTAGCTACAAATTGCATCATTGCAGCATTCCTTATAGCTTTGTAGGATTTTATCTATCTATCTATCTATCTATCTATCTATCTATCTATCTATCTATCTATCTATCTATCTATCTATCATCTATCTATCTATCTATCTATCTATCTATCTATCTATCTATCTATCTATCTATCTATCTATCTATCTATCATCTATCTATCTATCTATCATCTATCTATCTCTCCATCTCTCTATCTATCTATCAATCATCTATCTATTATCTATCTATCTATCTATCTATCTATCTATCTATCTATCTATCTATCTATCTTTCTTTCTATCTTTCACATCTTTATGACCCATTTGTTTGTTGTTGGATATCTGGGATGATTCCAAGATTTGTCTATTGTACTGAGTGCTGCAATTAATAGCGGTGTGCATATATCCTTTGGGAAGAATGTTTTTCTGTCATGGGAATAGTTACCCAAAAGAAGGATTTTTGGGTTATATGGGAGCTCAATTTGAGTGTACTGAGAACCCTCCATACTGTTTTTCATAGGGGTTGGACCAGGAAGAATTCCCACCAGCCGTGGATGAGAGTTCCTTTCTATCCACATACATTCCTACCAACAGAGATTATTCCGAATATTTTTGATATGCATCATATTCATTAGTGTTAGATAGTATCTCATTATTGTCTTGATTTGGATTTTCTTAATAAGTGATGATGAGCATTTTTTATGTGTCTGTTGGTCTTCAACAGAGAAGTGTCTTTTCATTTCTTCTCCCCATTTTTGATGGTGTTTTTAGGTTTTGTGAGTTTTTTGTATATCCTAGATGTCAAACCTTTATCTGATGAGTTATGTGAAAAAAATTTCTCCCATTCAGTTAATTGTCTCTTAATTTTAGCCCATATATTTTTTTTGCCATACAGAAGCTTTTTAGTTTGATGTAGTACCATTTATTCAGGTTTGATGCTATAGCTCTTTCCATTGGCAGATTATTTTTAAAAGATAAATTATCCTTATTGATATGACAAAATCTCAATTGATCAGGTTCAATTCCCTTAATTTAGGAAACTAAATTTGAAACTAGCATAAAGGGTTTGGACAGAAACTCAACTAGATAGACCCTGGGATGGGTGTGAGGGTTCTAGTGTTCTATAGCTAGAATTACTACTGCTCAGCATGTATGGAGAAAATGGAGAACACTGGGTAACTGGCTTATAGGAAATTGATCAGCTAAAAATGCTTCTGTTGTACACAGAAGGAGAAAGCTGGTATTAATAAGCTATCTCTGGGATAAAATCCACAACATGGAAAAGCAATAAGTTAAGTAAAGAGCTATGTGATTGTAGGTACTATGGTTTAGGGCTTTTATGTGACTTCAAGAGCCATTATTATGAATACATGAAAATGATTCTAGCTAGAAATTACTCTCAGCCTGAGGCCCACATTGTGAAATGGCTCATGCAACTTCTCCTGCTAATGTTTTCTTGGCCAGGTAGGAGAGATGTATTGGTGAACTGGCTCAGGAATGCCATTTTAAGACCTATCTTGTTTAAGAATAAAAAAGGAGTATGGGAAGTATCGCCCTCCCCAACTTTAAGTTGTATTACAAAGCTATCGTCATTGAAATAGTATGGTATTGAAATAAAGACAGACCCTCAGATCAGTGGAATAGTATTGAGTAATCAGAAAATGTTCCCCACATATATGATCAATTAATTTTTGATAAAGGGGCAAGAAATGCAAAACAGAGCAAGGATAGCCTCTTCAACAAGTGGTGTTGGGGCAACTGATCATCTGCTTGCAAAAAAGCTAACTCAGACCTTCATATAACACCATGCACAAAGGTCAAATCCAAATGGATTAAGGACCTGGATATCAGATCTGAAATTATAAGGTATATTGAACAACTCATAGGTAAAACACTTCATGACATCAAGACTAAAGGTATCTTCAAGGTGAAAACAGCACTCTTCATACAAGTGGAAATAGAGATAAAAAGATGGGACTATCCTAGGCTTTGGCCTAGGATCTGAGCAAAAACCAAGACCACTTATTAAAAAAAACTGATTACAACAACAATGACACAACAGAACTTCTAGAACCATAAAGTAAACAAAGACTCTATCCTTAACTTCGTCCCATAACCCGTGCAAATACCAAGATTTCTAGCTAGCTTTTATCATCCACAACTGAGCAGAAAGTTTCCTGGCACCATTAAAAAACCTTGGGGTGTGATAATGAACAAGTATGGAGCCAGTAGTTGTTTCCATTGCAGTATGCTTCAAGGGCAGAGAAACCCTGAATCTCTTAGGCCAAAGGAATCCCCTTTCTTATTTTCCCAAAACTTACTGTGCCTAAAAAAAATGAAGGAAGCACAAAAACTTGCCACACCAGCACTCCTTCCTTTTAATGTTTTCTTTTCTTTCTTTCTTTCTTTTTCTTTCTTCTTTCTTTCTTTCTTTCTTTCTTTCTTTCTTTCTTTCTTTCTTTCTTTCTTTCTTTCTTTCTTTCTTTCTTTCTTTCTTTCTTTCTTTCTTTCTTTCTTTCTTTCTTTCTTTCTTTCTTTCTTTCTTTCTTTCTTTCTTTCTTTCTTTCTTTCTTTCTTTCTTTCTTTCTTTCTCTACCTTCCTTCCTTCCTTCCTTCCTTCCTTCCTTCCTTCCTTCCTTCCTTCCTTCCTTCCTTTCTTTCTTTCTTTCTTTCTTTCTTTCTTTCTTTCTTTCTTTCTTTCTTTCTTTCTTTCTTTCTTTCTTTCTTTCTTTCTTTCTTTCTTTCTTTCTTTCTTTCTTCTTCCTTCTTCCTTTCTCTTCCTTCCTTCCTTCCTTCCTTCCTTCCTTCCTTCCTTCCTTCCTTCCTTCCTTCCTTTCTTTCTTTCTTTCTTTCTTTCTTTCTTTCTTTCTTTCTTTCTTTCTTTCTTTCTTTCTTTCTTTCTTTCTTTCTTTCTTTCTTTCTTTCTTTCTTTCTTCTTTCTTTCTTTCTTCCTTTCTTTTTTCCTTCCTTCCTTCCTTCCTTCCTTCCTTCCTTCCTTCCTTCCTTCCTTCCTTCCTTCCTTCCTTCCTTCCTTCCTTCCTTCCTTCCTTCCTTCCTTCCTTCCTTCCTTCCTTCCTTCCTTCCTTCCTTCCTTCCTTCCTTCCTTCCTTCCTTCCTTCCTTCCTTCCTTCCTTCCTTCCTTCCTTCCTTCCTTCCTTCCTTCCTTTCTTTCTTTCTTTCTTTCTTTCTTTCTTTCTTCACTCTGTAGTTATTATTTGGTGATTTTTTGCTGTTGCTGAGTGCTTTATTTTGGTAGTTACTGCCTTTTCTTTTTAAAAAATTTTAAATTGTTGCTTGTTTTTTGTTATGTTTTTATTCTTCTTTTTAAATCTTTTTTTCTATCTTCTTTCAACAGAAACACACAACTTGAATCATCTTGTTCTGCCTCATAAATTGAGGGGGGATTAAAAAATGAATGTTACCAGGACCAAACAGTAGCATGAACATTGAGTGGAAATAAAAAATGATCAGACTTAACCACCAAACTCAAAGTCAACAACAACAATTGACACCCTTTCTACAACAAGGTATACACAGTGGGAAACAGTTACACTAGCACTTCAGGGGCAAAGGAGGGAGATATGGGACACATGCTGGGAAAAGGGTTGGGGGGATGACAACCCTGTGGTGGGAATGACCCTGGTTCATTGTCACTATTAAATATTAAATATTACTGTGAAAGATTTGTTATTCACTTTGGTCAACAATAAAATTATTGAAAAATAAAATTTGAGTGTTACTAATTGAAAAAAAAGATGGGACTATATTAAGCTGAAAAGCTTCTGCACCTCAAAGGAAATAGTGCCTAGGATAGAAAAGCCACCCACAGAATGGGAGAAACTATTCACCCAATATCCCATCAGACAAGGGGCTAATGTCTAAGATATACAAGTTACTGACAAAACTTAACAAGAAGAAAACATCTAACCCCATCAAAAAATGGAGAGAAGAAATGAATAAATAATTTCTCAAAGAAAAAATACAAATGGGGCCCAGAGAGATAGCACAGCAGCGTTTGCCTTGCAAGCAGCCGATCCAGGACCAAAGGTGGTTGGTTCGAATCCCGGTGTCCCATATGGTCCCCCGTGCCTGCCAGGAGCTATTTCTGAGCAGACAGCCAGGAGTAACCCCTGAGCACCGCCGGGTGTGGCTCAAAAACCAAAAAAAAAAAAGAAGAAAAAATACAAATGGTCAAAAGACACATGAAAAAATGTTCCACATCACTAATTATCAGGGATATGCAAGTTAAAACAACAGTGACATACCATCTCACACCACAGAGACAAGTACACATCACAAAGAACAAGAACAATAAATGCTGGCTGGGATGTGGGGAGAAAGAACTTTCATTCACTGCTTGAAGGAATGCTGTTTAGTCCAGCCCTTATGGAAAACAATATGAAGATTCCTAAAAAACTGGAAATTGAGCTCTAATATGATCCAGTTATACCACTCCTAGGGATATACTTTAAGAGCACAAAAATACAATTCAAAAAATTTTCTTCCTCATACCTATCTTCATTGCAGCACTATTTACAATAGACAGACTCTGTAAACATCCAAGATGCCCTTCAATGGATGAATGGCTTAAGAAACTGTGTTACATATACATAATGTAATATTATACAGTCATCAGGAGAGATGAAGTTATGAAATTTTCCTATACATGGATGGACATGGAAACTATTATGTTGAGTGAAATAAGTCAGAGGGAGAGAGAGACACACAGAGAATAGTCTAACTTATCTAAGAGTTTTAAGAAAAACCAAAGACATTATTGTGATAATGCCCAGAGATGAGAGCCGGAAGGACTGGCTCATGATATGAAACTCACCTCAAATAGGGATAAGTACAGTTAGACAAATAATACACTAATAACTACCATGACAACATTAGTGAATGAGAGAAATAAAATGCCTGTTCTGAATATATGCAGGAAGTGTGAGAGGAGGGAGATGAGGGGCATTGGTGGTGGGAATTGTTTCACTGGTGAGGGGGATTGTTGTTCTTTTGGTGACTGAAGCCCAACTACAGTACTAATTGTAATCATGTTGTTTAAATAAGTAAAATAAAATCACTCCTGGCCAAAAAAAAAAAAGAAAAAGAAAAAGAACTTACTGGAAGAAAATATTATGCCATTTCCTTTCAATATAGAGAAAAAATGGACACTTGACAGCTGCATTAAAATGGGACATTAGAAGAAGAACAGAGCTGGAGCACCATACCACATCTGGTTTTGGTAATGTTTGGCCTTTTTGTCCAATTTTATAGCTAAGCTGACTGAAGTACCACAAGATCAAGATTTGTCTAGGGTCAGCTCATTGGTCAATAGCACAATTGCTTTCTGATCCCCTAACTCTATAACATTCAACCCTATATTTTATCAGGCTGAAGCCACATAGCCTGCTTACAGACTGCTTACAAAATATTCCACATGTGCTTTGAGAGAAATTTTCCCATGATTGACCAAACATCAAGACTCCTTAGGATTTTCAGATTCTTAAATTTTCTTGGAGACCTCTCCTACACTGTAAGCACATTAACCTGATGTTATAAGGATTTCCCCACATGACAGTGTTATAAGATTTTGTTATGAGGTCACTTCCTAGGAAGACAGGGATTTAAAAGCTGTTGCAACAGGCAATGAAGCAAGCAACATGTGGCTTTGCTTTCAGTCTGTCATTTTAAGCCAATGGAGAATTTATTTGGATAAGATTTCTAATACAGCTGATATAGCTATTTTTGTTTGTTTAGAGTCTCTGGTTTCACCTTGAAACATTCTTAACATCAGTAGTGAGTGTACTTTATCCCTCAATGGCATATTAACTTCTAACATTCTGACTTTCAGTTATGAGGATTTCAAAACCAATTTGTATTGCAGTGAGGCTTTTCACTTTTTTTTTTTTTTTTTTGGTTTTTGGGCCACACCCGGTGACGCTCAGGGGTTACTCCTGGCTATGCGCTCAGAAGTTGCTCCTGACTTGGGGGACCATATGGGACACCGGGGGATCGAACCGCGGTCCGTCCAAGACTAGCGCAGGCAAGGCAGGCACCTTACCTTTTAGCGCCACCGCCCGGTCCCTGGCTTTTCACTTTTAATGGTAAGAAGAATGGAGAAGGTCAACTTTTCCCTATTTTCTATGATATCTTTATCCCATTAACTACTATCAGCTGGTAGGAACTATAAACCATTTTCTTTAAAACATTGATCTTGCTTTTTACCTCTTAAACAAAATATTTAGATCACTTGGGTAACACATAGCAAGGCAGATTGTGTTCACTGCTGATACATATTTTTCCCTTACACCATGATTTGGCAAGTCTTTTTCTTCAGGGAGAGCAACTGATGCCTTTAAGTTTGGGTTCCCACAGTAAAACTCAACCTCTTTGAAAATGTCAAGAGTTTTATAAACATTTATTCTTATTAAAAAAGAAGAAATAGATCTTGGATCAGAGAGGCAATGCAAAGTTTAAGGCATTTGCCTTGCATGCGACTGTGGCTATGACCATGGTTTCATCTTGGCACCACATAAGATCTGCAAGGTGTGGTCCCTGAGCACCAAGCAAGGTGTGATACATAAGAACTGTAGGTGTGACAAAAAAATCTACCAAGTTAGTTAAAATTTTTTAAAATAAAGCTTATGGGTTTACTGAGATGTCAAAACAGAACAAAATATTCCTTTTCCTTCCTACCAATTGAGTATGTGTGCATGGTAATATTTGGCTCAGTTTATTTAACAAAGACCTACATAAATCAACTCTGCCCTACTTTTTTGTTTGCCATGTATATTTGCTAAATCTGTGTAATTTGTGTTTTGCTTCTCCAGGACACACTGCCAATCACGTGTAACCAATAATTGGTAACTGCAGTCCAACTGGCACAAAGAAAAAAAGTAATACTGTGGGAGATGGGAAAAGGGGCTGAGGGCAGCCAGTCTGAGGATGGAATGAACCTTGAAAACTAACTGCTCAACCATATCCTTGTTCATTTGCTTGCCTTTTCCCCAGGTGGTTCTGAGAAAAGTCAAGCTGTCACAAACAGCTTCTTTTTCCAAATTGAGCACGGGATTCATTATAGAGTTTAGTAGAGTCAACCTGTGTTTGAAATGGACTTTTTCTATGGCCCACTTCTAACTTCAGCTAACTTCAGCTAAGGCTTTGGAATACTATATCAGTTTCTGTTTCTGTTTTACTCTAGTGCCTATATACTAGAAAAAACACGATGTAAACTAAAATGATAGCAGTGAAATTTATGCTTGTAATAGTAATGGTATACTGGTATAATTCCATATATTTTATAATGAAACATTACATTAATCTTCTCTTCCTCCCTTCACCTTTTCCTTAAGAAATATTTAGTTTATATGTGTAAGGCGTAGAACACATCCTACATATTTTTAAGTGTTACTTATCAAACTTTAACATTATTGTTTTGAAGTATATATCAGCATAAACTTATTCCATTAGAAAATGTTAATAGAAGTGGCCTAGAAAATATATATTGAAATATTTTTTCAGTGCAATTTACATATGTTTTCTTTCTGTTGTAGTACTAAGTTATATAAATTGATCAAAGATGCTATGGTAGGGAGTAATAGAAACTGTCTTTGAAAGCTTTGCAGATTACATAGGACAATTTGCATAAAACAAAATTCTCTTTATAATATTTCTTACAAAGGTTTATTTTTATTTAGTTTAAACATGTCCAAGGAATTAGTAGTTCATAACTTTATGAGGAAATCTTCAGAAATAAAAAAAAATCTTTATGTAGATGAGGCTGCAAATACTTATCCACTCTTTGGGTTCTTGAAGATGATCCAAACAAATTTCATAGCCAATGTACCATATGGTTGGGTTACATATCCTATGAATTGTGTGTGATAGATAATATCTTTATTTCCTATTAAAACTTACAATTAACTTGGGATTGTTTTAAAAGAATTCAGCAGAATATTGGCCCTAGTCAGAGGTCAGTTTCAGGTGGTCTAATTATAGTATTATATATAGTACTGATGAAGTTTAGGCCAACAACCTCCATGAAATTATGAGTTTGCTATTAAGAAAAACTGTCTTGTTGGACAATATGCACTCTCTGCAATCTAATCCTGTGACAAGAACTCTGGGGATTATGTTAGGAAAAAATTTCCTGGTATGTAGAATTCTTGGATGAGACAGTGTTTTTGCAAGGTTGATAAATTTGATGATCATTGTTTATTATCATGTTACCATGATAATAGTTTTATATGTATAGTACTTATATTCACAAGTTAATGCACAGATATTTCTAAATAATTATGTCAGAATTGTTATTATTGTACTTTGGTCACACATAGCAGTGTTCCTGGCTCGTTCCTGGCTTTGTGTTTTGGGATCACTTTTGGTATTGCTTGAGGGTATCCTATGTGGTTTGGAAATTGAACGAGGGATGCTGCATGCAAGCCAGAGGCCTTAACTCCTGTACTATCTCTTTGACTCTCTACATTGTAAGGTTGTAGAAATAACCAGATGATGAAATAAAACTGAAATCAATTCAGAAATTCAAAAAAATTTTTTATTTTACATCTTGTGCTGTGTATTTCTGAATTTAATGTAACATGTAAGCATTGTTTCTCAATGCATGTTGATTTTACATAATTATGAAGTAACCACCTAATAGTTTTAGGAATTCTCTAAGTCTTAGCTTTGGGTCAAATAGAACCTTATTTTCAAAAAGAATTTATGCATTTATGTATCATTTCAAGTAGGTCAAATTCATTATTTTTTTAGTTTTATATTTATTTATATTTATTTTCCATTTTATAAGGGAAGAGGATAAAGGCTAAAGGTTTTCTCCTTGGATTTGAATGCTTGCCATACTTATCAGTGAGGATGCTTTGGATGAAAAAAATCAGTGACATTTTGTAGGGAGTGTATACTAATATGGGATACCATCACTGGTGAAGAATGTATATCATTAGATATAGTAAAACAGGTAAGGTGCTAGTCTTGAGTGAGGCTGACCCAAGTTTGATCCCCAGCACCCTATATAGACAACTCTGAGTACTGCCAGGAGTGGTCTCTGAAGCTTTGCATAATGCCAGGTAGGGCTCAAAACTGAAAAAAGAAAAAAAAAACTAATGGGTGTCTCAGGTTGGAGATACCCAAGAAAGATAACCCCTTTTGCATTAAATTCATAATTATTTATATCCATCTGCCGTGCATTTTTATCCATCTGCTGTGCATTTATGAGTATCTCCGAGAATAGACAGAGAATATAGTCTGTCTGAGCCATTTATGACCTTTAGTTCCTTAAATGAGAACTGGAGTGAAGATAAAGGTCATGCTGGAAGTTGAGTATCAAGACTTTCATTAGTCCATGAATCAGGATTTTATTTCAACCTAACTCTTCATGCTGGCACCCTAGGGTGTAGTAAAACAGAGTTCTAATCAAAACACCATAATGAAATATAATCTGAAAAGGAATAGGTTTATAGGTTAGCTTTCAAAACAGACAGGTGTTTTGTTATTTTAAGAATAAAAATTTCTAACTGACAAGCTACTTTTGCAGTTGAATATAGTGTGCAAGTTGTAATTTTTTCCTTATAGAGCTTCAAACAGTCCCATAGTAAGACACTTAAAAGTTACATAAATAGAATGAAAATAAGGCTAGAAAATCTTCTGAGTTAGAAGCAGTATACCATCATGCTCACATCAGCTTTCTTAAACATCAGCATTCATAATTTTCTAAGTGGATTAGCTAATTCCACTCATTTAGTTTATCCATACAAGCAGTAAATATTTATTGTGCCAAGAACATTGTTATCCATTTATTTACTGCTGCAAGTGAAAAAGGTTAGGAAGTGCAAGAGTAATTTGAACTAACATGCATTAGACTATTTGAACAATGTTGTGTTCTCAGGCCCAGAAAATAATTTATCTATAGTTAGTTGTGTAGAGTTAAGCCCCTAAATCAAGAATTACAGAGAAATTGGAGATTTGGATAATTTATATCTCAATCTCTCCCATTATATGTTTGTTTTTGAAAGCAAAGAACTATAATCATGTGCTGATAATCACATCTTGGCTAGTATTAGGCCTCATACCTATACAGGTGACTCCCACATTCCTATTGCTTAGTGACCTTGTAGTTTTTACCTATAATGGTAGCAGATCATGCTGCAGCAGTTGTCTACATTATGTTCTTTCTTGGTAGAATTTCTCCATGTACTTGAATTAAATTGTTGTTTTGTTCATAGTGTTCCTAAGTGTACAAAATTCACCCAAATGTTGCATTTGCATTCAGATGTAGTGACATAATGGCCAACTCCTGCAATATATACATTTATATCACTAACACATGACTGTATGAGCAATGCTGTAGAATCAATGCTTTAATTAAAAAATTTGGTGATGGGAATGTTGCACTGGTGATGGGTGGTGTTCTTTACATGACTGAAACCCAAACACAATCATGTATGTAATAAAGTTGTTTAAATAAAAAAAAGTTAAAAAATATTTGGCGATACTATTATTTATAAGAAATGTAACTTATGAATTTGAGATTCACTTAATGTAGATAGATATCTATTGGGGATTTGTTGTTTTGGGGCCACACCCAGTGATGTTCGGGGATTATTCCTGGCTCTGCCTTCAGGAATTAATTACTCCTAGAAATGCTCTGGGAGCCATATGAGATATTGGAATTGATGGGTCAATTGAGGACAAGACAAATGCCCTACTCACTGTGCTATCACTCCAGCTCCAAATGTAGATATTGTTAACAGCTAGCATTAGCATATACTTAATTATGCAAATTTACATTTTGTTCTGATGTTTGAGTGTCTTTGTCTTATTCATGACCTCAAGTTTTTTCTTTTCCTTTCTTTTCTTTTTCTTTTTAGTGTCTGAAGCATAACTTTATACTGGCACATAGCTTCTGTAGCCCTTCCTTCTCGAGACTACCTTAGCATTCAAATGCTATTGGATAATAATCTGTTGAGATACAGTAAAGACTATCATGTAGGAAAGGGCCAGAGTGGGAGTACACAGGTTAAGGTACCACATTTGATCCCCACAAGCACCACTAGAAGTGAGCACCCAGAACAGAGACAATAATAAACCCTGAGTGCAGTCATGTGTAGCACCAAGAAGCCCCCTCCCCAAAGAATACTATGTTTAAATCTTTCATTTCATTTTTTTTTACTTGATTCACAAGACTCTGAAAGCCAAGTGACTTGATACTTCTGATAGGCCAATGTTTGGAGTCTGAGAGATGATTCTTTATGGAGTCACATAACCTCTCTTAGCTCTGTCAGTTCTAACATTGATTTCAAAAGATCCCTTTTGAAAGGGATGCTCTGTTCATACAAGCATAGGCAAAGAGTAACAAATAGTAACACAGTAATGGTAACTTGCAAATGTTAAGTTTCATTTGCTACAGATTCCAAATAAAACTTTATTTGGGGAATTAAACAATATGAAATAAATGATTTTACATTAAGATAATAGAGCAAATAAAACACAGATTAGGTTGTTTTCTAGGAAGATGAGGTAGACAAAAACTGATAATCCCTCTTTGACATCTGATAACTTTTAGCTACTCTTGACCCCTTTGATAATGATTTTTTTGTGCATGTGTGCATGTATATGTGCATGTATGTATGTTTATGTTTGACTGCTTTGATATCCCTTATTTGGATTTTAAAGAAATCCCAGTCAGTGGTGATGAATTTTCTCAGTTCATAAAAATACAGAAACCAAATGTGAATCTAGCAAGGGTCAGATTTGTCAAGAAATATTTTCTGGTACCATAAATATTTAAAAAAAATAGCACTGAAACAAAATCAACATGTAATTCTTTATCTTTGGGAACAGGGAAAAATACTGAAGTTTAAAATTTTAATGCATATAAATAAGATATTTAATTTTAAGTAAATGATATACTACAAAAAGACTAAAAGAAAGAAAATTAGAATTCTTATTTCTGATATTTAGTGTGAATACTATCTAAAATCTAGTAGAGTAGCTCACTGATTCTCTAGCAGTGATTGATTATGTGTCCATAAAAATTTATGTCTATATACAATCTTATTATTTTTATCCTGAAACTTATAAAAAGTTAACAAGCACCATGCAAGTAGCCCTTTATCCTGATTAAAGAAAATGTTTATTTTGCTTTTGGGCCACACCAGTGAAGCTCAGATTACTTCTGATTCTGCAATAAGAGATGATTTCTGACAGTTTGGCAAATCATACAGGACACTGGCAATGGAGACTGGGTCACCCTGTGTAAAGGAAGTGCCCTACCCACTGTACTACCTGTCCAGCCCTGGGATTTGTTTTTATTGTAGTTTGGGTAATAAAATAGTGTTAAAGTTTAAGGAATTGTTATTCAAAATTTCTTTACCCTACCACCACCAAAGTGCCCAAGACCCTCCACCACGGTCCTTGTGTCACCTCTTATTTAACTTTCATTTCCCCCTACTATTTCTCCTATTGTTTTGTTTTTTAATCAGGTTTGCAACTTCAAACCAAGGTTGTTCATTTGGCTGCAAATTACTATTATGGTGCATTATTATTTTTAATGCTATAAGCCACTTGTTTATTAAAAAACATTTTTCCTAGGTCCTCACTCAAGATAACCATTAAAATTAGAAGTAAACATTACTATATAACTTTTAGAGAGCATATTTGCTAATTGTTCCAATAATATTCTTTGTAACAAAAGGATCCAGGTCAGAATCTTGTATTTTATTTGCTTATTATGTATCTTTTGTTTTCTTTAGTTTGGAAAATCTCACCACTCTTTCATTGACCTTCTTCTTGACATTTTTGCAGATTACAGTCAAGTTACTTTGTTGAATGTCTATCAATTTGTCTGATGTTTGCCATGATTACACTCAAGATATGCTGCTTTGACAGAAACATCACAAAATAATACTATTTTCATTGCATTATATTTTAGATAGTACTCAGTTTCAATCTGACCAATTTGCTGGTAACATTTAGCTTGATCATTTGAATATTATCTACCAGTCTTTTCCACTAAGATATTAATTTTCACTCATAATTATTAGTAATAGGGGTATTCCTTGAGTTTGTGAGATTATATTCTCAATAAAATTTAAATAATGTAATGTGGATCTATGATTATTGTTTTATTTAGTGTTTCTGACACTTATTAAATACTTTTTGTCTGAGCTTTTACTAATGCGAAACTCTTTAAGGTGACATTTTGCCTTTTAACACATCTCTGCAGAGAGGCCCTTTTCATACCATGTATCAGACATGATGGGCTCTTAGACTCTGACACATCTATTATGTTTTCCTTCTGACTCTTATTTGGAACTTTAATTTTCCTACCCAGCTTCTCACCTCAAATCCATATCTTTACTTTTCAGACTGTGCAAGCCTACTATAGCTTGCTGCTTGAAAAGACTTTCCCTCAGGGAAAGGAAGTTAGTGTGAACATTTTAGTGTCTCTGTGCTGTTGTAACAAATTGCTATAGACAAAGTGGCTTAAACAATATAGATATCTTTTTGTTTTTGTTTTGGGCCCCCATATCTTATTTTTTTGATAACTCTGACTTTCTTATTTTTCAGTTGTTCGACTGACGTGTTTAGGAATGGAAGAGCGGGATAAATTTTTGTCTAATGTTTCCTTTAGATTTTCATCAGTTTATTCAGTAATAGTTCTTTAATCCAATATTTTTCTGTTTACTATCTTAGCTTTGTAGATAAAAAGGTGAATTATAGAGAGGTCAATTTTGAGAATAGGTCAACTGAGAAGCCTAAACATGAGACTGATCAGCTAACATTAATGGTGCTAAGAGACATTCATTAACTATATGGGGAAAACAAAGATTGAGGACATTTGTATTTGAAAGACAATGGAAGGAATGAAACCAAGCACATATATTAAGATAAAAACTGGGAAAGGGTCAGAGAGTTAGTATAGATGTTAAAATGTATATCCTATATGTGACCACATTTGGTTTGATCCCTTGACCACATGGTCCTCTAAACATTGCAGGATAGAGCCCTGGAGGACCCTGAACATGATAGAAGTGACACCAGGGGCTCTTCCAGCACCAGTTAGGTGCTAAATAATTCTTGGCCTAGGCACACGATTACACAAGGCCCAGGCAGTATTGATTCCTCAGACCCACACATTGAACCAACAGTCCTATGGTTAAGAATTGACTGGAGGGGCCGGAGAGATGGCATGGAGGTAAGGCGTTTACCTTTCATGCAGAAGGTCATCGGTTCGAATCCCGGCGTCCCATATGGTCCCCTGTGCCTGCCAGGAGCAGTTTCTGAGCACAGAGCCAGGAAAAACCCCTGAGCACAGCCAGGTGTGACCCAAAAATCACAAAAAAAAAAAAAAAAAAAAAAAAAAGAATTGACTGGAGGGGCCCGGTGACTCAAATAAAAATTTGTAAGAACCTTGACCTCAAAATGAATAAAATCAGAAAGACAAAAAGGGCCAATGTAGAAGAACTTTGAAAGCATATATAAATTAAATGTGTTAGCTCAGATTTGGATTTTAGTAAGATATAACTTTGCTTTAGCATTAGTGTAATAGAATTTGTGGGAGATAAACTTATGAGACCTTCCTTCTCAATAAAGGATAATATCAGGACTTCAGCCTAAAGCCTCCAGAGATAGTTGGGGGGAAATTCTGATCCCCAAGATCTGAGAAAAGATAGTAGAATGTTGGTATTAACTATTATTATTAATTATATTATTAATTATAATTATTAATTATTAACTATTCTGAAAAACAATGACAAAATTTTGATTTGTATCATTGGCTGAGTTTCGAGGTGGATATATATATGCCCACTGTGATAAATTTTAGCCTATCAACATATCATTACTGAACAGTTTGGAAAAGAAAAATCTTTACATTTCAGACTGTGCAAGCCTGCTATAGCTTGCTGCTTGAAAAGACTTTCCCTCAGGGAAAGGAAGTTAGTGTGAACATTTTAGTGTCTCTGTGCTGTTGTAACAAATTGCTATAGACAAAGTGGCTTAAACAATATAGATATCTTTTTGTTTTTGTTTTGGGCCCCACCTAGATGTGCTTAGGGTTTATTCCTGGCTCTGAGCTTGGGGGACCTTATCTAGTGCCAGGGTCCAACAGGGATCAGCTGCATGTAAGGAAGGTGCCTTAAATTCTGTAATAGTCCTCTCTTTTGGGGGGGTTGCACACCCACTGTTGGTCATTGTTTACTACTGGCTCTGCATTTAGGAAACACTGATGGATACAAAAGCCACCTACAGAATGGGAGAAACTATTCACCCATCAGACAAGGGGCTAATATCTAAGATATAGAAGGTACAGACAGAACATAGTTAGAAAAAACATATAACCCCATCAAAAATGGGGAGAAAAAATGAACAGACACTTTGTCAAAGAAGAAATACAAATGGCTAAAAGACACATAAAAAACGAGGTACCGCCTCCCAGTTAGAGGAGGAAACAAGGGAGGTACCAAGACCAAAACAGGTGAGGACCACTAAGTAGTAAACTAGGCTCAGAGGGGACCACGTATTCTAGCAGCCCCGGGGGTGAGAGAGGAAGATATGGGAGGTAGGATGGGAATGGAGGTGTAGGGAGGATAATTTGGTGATGGGAATCCCCTTGATATTATGTTGATATGTGCCTAAAATATTATTGTCAACAATATGTAAGCCACTATGATCAAAATAAAAATTATATTAAAAATGTGAGGTACCATCTCACACCAGAGAGACTGGCACACATCATAAAGAACAAGAACAATCAGTGCTGTTGGGGATGTGGAGAGAAAGGAACTCTGATTCACTGCTGGTGGGAATGCTGTCTAGTCCAGCCTTTATAGAAAACAATATGGAGATTCCTCAAAAACTGGAAATTAAACTCCCATATGATCCAGCTATTCCACTCCTAGGGATATACCCTAGGAACACAACAATACAATTTAAAAATCCCTTCCTCACACCTATATTCATTGCAGTGCTATTTACAAAAGCCAGACTCTGGGAACAACCAAGATGCCCTTCAACAGATGAATGGCTAAAGAAACTTGGTATATATACACAATGGAATATTATGCAGCCAAAAGGAGAGATGAAGTCATGAAATTTTCCTATATGTGGATGTACATAGAATCTATTATGCTAAGTGAAATAAGTCAGAGGGAGAGAGATAGACACAGAATAGTTTCCCTCATCTATGGGTTTTAAGAAAAATTAAAGACATTACTGTAATAAGGCCCAGAGACAATAGAGTTAAGGGCTGAAAGGGCTGGAAGGACTGGCTTACCATTTGAAGCTCACCACAAAGAGTGGTGAACTCTGTTAGGGAAATAACTACACTAATTACTAACATGACAATCTTAAAGAATGAGAGAAGTAGAATGCCTGTCGTGAATACAGGCAGGGGTGGGGAGAAGGTGGACATTGGTGGTGGGAATGTTGCACTGGTGATGGGAGGTGTTCCGTTTATAACTGAAACCCAACTACAAACATACTAGTAATCATGGTACTTAAATAAATATTTATAAAAAAACCCTACTCACTCACATAGAAGAAATTTTTAACATAAAATTTAAGTGAATGAATACATTAATGAGAATTATGTGATGTAACAATAAGTATTATATTCACATTTCAGGGCTTAACTATTCATACATAATACATTTAAGAATATAAAACTCCAAAATTTTATTTTTATTTTTTTCCTGATTTATATCTAAATCAATTGTTTGCACTCCTGTGGGCCACTTTTAGATAATTAAAAAAAATCAGTTGATAGTGTGAAATGTAAAAAAAAAAAAAGAAACACTTGCAGACCATATGGGATGCCAGGGATTTCACTTGGCTTGATTGCATGCATGGCAAACGTCCTACCCATTGTACTATTGCACTGGCCTCTGAATATTTCTCATACTCAGCAATATAGATTTCTTAACAACTTTGGAGACCAGGAAGTCCAAGATCCAGAGATGCAGACAATGTTTCCTAGTTCATAGATAGTCATCTTCCATCTGTGGTCCCCTGTGGGTTCCTTCTCCACAAGGAGAGCTTCTGGTGTCTCACTAAGGATACTAATCACATTCACCAAACACTGAAGACATAATCAATTCTTCTCCCTCAATACCATCATTTCGGGGTGCTAATATTTAAGTATTGGAACTTTTTGTAATAAATAAGCATAAAATCTCCTTCACTGATTAGGTGGTTTATAACTGACTAAGGGGGTCAAAAACCTAGTCTGCATCAGAAGTGGCAAAAGCTCTCAAGTGCCTGATGGCATAGGAGCCTAATATAGGGAAGACAGAGTCCTGGGTTAGGTTGCCTACAGAGGAGAAGACTTGAGTGGCAGATTGAGACTGAGGGCACAAGGATTATTTTAGAGCAGCTGGGGGAGGTGGACTAGGATAGGCACTATTAATCGTAAGGTATTTGGAGATGCTGTTCTGATGGGGAATAAAGGCACAGAAGTGCATCTTAGAATGTTTCCAAACTATTCTCTGGCCTTTTCACCCAACATGTTGGAATGTTGATCTACTAGGACCCTTGAGAGTGATTTTCCTCTTTTAAAAAAGGTTTTCATTAGATTATAGTATTATACAATGTTAGGCATTAGAGTTTAATGCCTAAATCACTGTGCCCACCCACAAAGTTCCTACATCTCATCACAAAAAGCACCATTCTATCTATTTCTCCCTGACCCACCTTTCCTTCCAGAAACCACCATAATTTTTACTGATTTCTGGAGTTAGGTTTTTTTTGTGTGTGTGTGCCCAATTTGCTTGTTTTATTATTAACATTTGACATGTAAGTGAAAGGATCTTGTGTTTGTCTTTCCATGGTGATTTTAAAAATATACATACTTTCCTCTATACTATATACATGGAGACAGTGAAGAGTTTGAATTTGGGGTAAAGGAATTATAATAACAAACTACAGTGGGTAAAATTTATTCCTGAATATTAAGTTACTGTTCAGGATTTTTAACTATATTAATTATTATTCATGATATTTCTATTTAATAGTTAGACAATTAAAGCGCAAAGAGATAAAATAGCTTATTACAGTCACACAGCTGACAATGGCTTTGGAGGAGACCATGGCAATATAACTTCAGAACCCATAGAAGAGCATAGTGTAATCTGGGAAAAGAAATAGAAATACAGGGTGGAGAAAACATTGGTAACTTTAAATGTTATTCTCCTCATAAATTAGATGAGCTCCGAGTCTAGCACCTAACAGATGTGCAACAAATGTTTTATTTTATTGAACAACCTCTCCCATATCTTTTTGAAGTGATATGTGGTATTATGCTTCTATCTTGCCTGTGAGTTGTGTGTTTCACAATGGAAATTTTTGTGAGTGGTGCATTCTATTTTCCCAAATAAGAATTAGAAATATATCAGAATATGCACTTATTCATTGTTAAAATCATTGTACCAAACTCTTTGCTCTGGGCCATGAAGCTTATCTTTGTCAATAGATTTCATTAATTCAATTACTCATAACAATCAATTTTCTGTTGATCTTTTCTTGCCTGAAGAAGCGTGTCTGATGCAGGGCTGGCTGATGACTGCAGAGGGTTTCATGTTTCATAAGATAATAGCGTGTGCTCCAGCAGCCTGTCTAAATCTGTGTGCCATGTCCATAGATCCTGCCTGAAATGAGTGCTCTGGCCTCTGCCTTTACCTTTCTTTAAGCTCATTGCATCAAAAGTTCTCTTTGGGAGTTGTCAAGAATGCATTGTTCCATATCTCTGATGAGAGGCAGATCTCACTAAAGAAAAGCTCTACATTTTGAAAGGCGAATTGGTTGGCACGTAAAAAAGGATTCCAGCATTATCTGGCAATGGGCCCAAATTTTTAACAGATTTTAAACTGAAGAGATTTTCATCATGTTAAGGTCTTTGTTCTTTCAGTGTTGTGATTTTCTGACAAAGGACAAGAATTGAGGATACACACTGGTGCCATGCCTATATCTAGCCCTGGTGTCAAGGCCTGACATAGGGACTTGATAGTGTATCTGAACCAAACTGCCTGATTTATCTGAAGTAGAAAAAAATTGAATGCGAGTTCAAATATATTTTTCCTCCAATTAATTTTGATCTTTTCTTTTTTATTTAAAAAATTTTTATCATTGAAATAATGTTGCAACATTATAAATGAATGCCATAGATACTATTTTAAATTTGCCCCTAAAAGTTCTATTCTATTTGTCCTCAATTTGTTTTTTGGATCACACCTGGCAATGCTCAGGGATTACTTTTGGTTCTGCACTCAGGGATTACTCCTGACAGTGCTCTGGGAACCCTATGGGATACTGGGGATTGAATCCAGGTTGGCCATATGCAAAGCAAACATCCTACTTGGTACTACCACCAAGTAGGGGATCCTTCTTGGGCCCCACCACATCTTCTTTATCCATTTATTTATTAATGATGTGCAATTGTTTCTGTTGGCTGCTGTTATTAAACTGCATAATTTTTTATTTTTGTTCCTTTTGTCTTAAAGAAGATACTTTGAAGGTTTAATGAGAGCTTTATGTAATTATTAATTTCATGTTTTAAATTTTATTCTTTGTGGTATGATCACTTTTTTCTTATATGAATATTTTGAGTCCATGAAACTCTCTGGGGGCAATTCTTATCCATAAGAATGGCTCAAGAACTCAGACTGCTTCAGTCTTGTTGTCCTGCTATAATTTAATGCAAGATTTCCAATTTTTTTTTTTTTTGGTTGAAAGGAAAGAGAAGCTCAGGGCTGTACAGAGACTTTCCATATCTTTAACCTGAAATGGGTATAGATTGCTTTAATTAACATTTCATTGTCTTTAAGCATTCTTGAAGCCCAGTGTAACTGCAAACTGCAGGAGTCTGAGAAGAATAGTTTTCCATGTGCCCAGAAAGAATAGAACTGCATATTTGCTGAAAATTAGTAACACTTTTCATAGCCATGTTGTTCTGTCAGCATCTCCTAACATAGTCCAAACAATATGTAGACCTAATTAATGTATTATATGTACAAGTTTATTTCCACCTCTAAGAGTTCATTTCACTATGTAGAACTTATTCTGTTATGAAGTTGATTTCTTGTTTTTGTGAAACATTTCAAGTTATCAAGATGAATTTCCTTTCGCAGAAAAATTCCCATTTCCCACTTTCACTTATTATTTTATTTGTATTATTCAGAGAAATATTATTACTTGAAGTTTTGAGTAGAGTTTGAATGTATTGTGTAGTAGCTGATCTGATGCACTTAGCACCTCTAAATTTGTATTTAAGTTATAATTTTCATTGCACCACTGTAAAGGCATTTGGATCTGTGTGATGTGATTGGCTTGAAAACCATTAATGCACATTTTCAATGTTCCCAAATACATATGTAGGTCTTATTCTCTCCCCTTATACCCATCAGAGAGTGTATCTACTATATCTACTATATAAAAAGAAAATTACAGATTTTGGGATTATGACAGGCTCTGATGTTCAGGGGAACTAAATTTATTTATTTCCTTTCTAATACTATTCTTAACTGTGTAAATCCAGGTTTCTTCTATTTTCCTTCTTTCCAGTGCATTCCTATTTAACATTTATCAGAGTATAGGTCAGCTATTAGTAATTTTGTTTGGCCTTTGATTGTTTGGAAAGTTCTATTTATGTAGTGGGAAATGTACTTTTACAGAAAATAGAGCATTCATTGACTTTTTTTCTCTCAACCATTTCAAGCCCTATTCTATGTTTCCTGATGAGAAATTTACTTAACATTTCTGTACTATAAATAACTGTAAATTGTTCGGGATTTTATTTTGTGTGAAAGCTTAAAGTTTAATGTTCTGTAGATGTATAGTAGGTACAATTTTATGGTAGAAGACAACAGACTCCTGTGTAGAGACAAAGGTTTTAATAATCAGTATCTGCCTTCTATTTTGGAGAGAAACCCTGTATCTTCCAACACTATACATTGTAAGCTTGTTACTCTGAAAAGAAACAGGATTTATATCTTGTTGGGATATTTTATTTAAAAATATCTGATATTTTGGATAATGGACTATCAGATTTTTGCTTTGTGAGAAGTTCAGAAAGATGATAGGCCAATGGAAAGTTGTCTCCCATTCAAAAATATGTCTTTTTATGTCTTCAATTTCTTTTTTTTGTTTATTTGTTTGTTTTAATTTTTTGGGCCACACCCTGATGATGCTCAGGGGTTACTCTGGCTCTGTACTCACATATCATTCCTGGGTCCCGGATGCCAAAAGATCGAACCATGGTCCATCCTGGGTCAGCCGCGTGTAAGGCAAATGCCCTACCACTGCGCCATCGCTACAGCTCCTTTAGTTTCTTTTTTTTTGTCTTCTGTTTTCAGCAGGTAAAATAGATGTACACAGAAGTATTTGTGTGTACATATTTATATGTTTGTATGTGTTATAATTTTAAAATTTATTATTTGGTTTTCAACATCTTTCTTGACTATTATTTCTTTCTTATTTTTGGTGTCTGTGCCCATATCTGGAGTGTCAAGGCTTATTCCCTATCTCTATGATCAAAAGACTTACTCTTTATTAAATTTTTTAATATTTTTTCAATTTAAACATTGTGATTCGAGTTGCTCATGATTGAATTTCATGTTCTTATACTGTCTTGCCATCCTTCACCAGTGAACATTTCCCACCACCTATGCTCCTGGTTTCCTTCCCCCATTTCCCTGCCTGCCTCTGGGCTAGGCATCTAACTTCTCTCTTTCTATCCTTTTATTTTTAGACACTGGTTTGAATTATTCTTTTTTAAAATTAATATCTTTATTTAAACACCTTGATCACAAACATGATTGTAGTTGGGTTTCATTATTCATAATGGAGGTGTACTGTGCATATCATGCTGTCTCTGTTCAACACCCTGTTATTGTACAGAGTGATCAGTTCCAACTTTTATTGTCATAATAGTCCTTTCTCTGCCCTAACTACACTTCTCCACTTTTTGTGATATCAAGGATTACTCTTGATGGTGCTCAGGGAACCAGATGCTCAGGTGTCTGGGATTAACTCTAATGGACTATATGCTGGTGCTTTAGCAAATATTTCTTAAAATATTTCTTCTATTACTTTTTTT
This sequence comes from Suncus etruscus, assembly GCF_024139225.1. Classification (NCBI taxonomy): domain Eukaryota; kingdom Metazoa; phylum Chordata; class Mammalia; order Eulipotyphla; family Soricidae; genus Suncus; species Suncus etruscus. Next base: position 133,571,926 of record NC_064851.1, read on the forward strand.
ATCTTTTCCTGTGTTGGGATTCTAATAATGTATTTGTTATTTAGACCATTCTGATAATGCATCCATCCATCTGAGTTACTGGATGTTCCCATTCTTCCCTTCTTAACACCTCAGTAATTTTTCTTTTATGTTTTAGCCTGTGTGATTTTATATTTTTGATTCTGTTTAGTTGAGAGGAAAAAAATTAGTCTATAGAACATTTTATATTTACTTTATTATCTTGTCCTCTATAATTTTAAATAGATTACTTTCAATTACTAATATTTTACATAGAACATTATGATGAAAATGTGCAATATGTATATAAATTAATGTTGCCATAATAGGATTAATGATCATCAGTTTACATGATGACCTTTTTGGGTAGGGTAGACATTTTGTTTTTTTGTGTTTTTTTTTGTTTGTTTTTTTGGGCCACACCGGCGGTTGCTCAGGGGTTACTCCTGGCTATCTGCTAAGAAATAGCTCCTGGCAGGTACGGGGGGACCATATGAGAACGCCGGGATTTTCGAACAACCACCTTTGGTCCTGGATGGCTGCTTGCAAGGCAACGCCCTGTGCAATCTCTCTGGCCCCAAGGTAGGGTAGACCATTTAAAATATGTTCTTTTAGCCACTTAAAAATAATTTAAGCACCAGGAGTTACAAAGATTTTTATAATACACTTGATTTACAAAGATGTTCATAATACATTTGTTTCAGGCATTTGAGAATCCATGTTTCAACATGAATCCTGCCATCAGTGTTACAATCCATCTACCAGTAACCCCAGTTTTTATCCCCCCAAACCTTAGCAGACACAAAGGGTCCTCACCCTGCCCCAGCTGCTTATATGGCAGACAATTAAGGAATCTCTGCTTTGGGTTAAGCATTAATTTGTTAGGACAATCTCTTTAACAAACGGAAGCATCCAGAGCCAAGTTAAGTTTCTTGACTAAAGTAGACTAGAATTATATACAGATCATTCTATTTATTCTAACCAAGAACTCTTCATATTCCAATCAATAACTTTTTAATGAGAAATAAAATTTTACTTTCTATGTTTTTTGAAAAATAAGAATCAATTTTATTAATGGCTTTTGATTCTAAAGCCAAAAAGCTGTTGGGAGGAAGGATTTTCATGGCAGGCTATCTTTAAACCTGGAGTGGATTAAGTTGGCTTTGAGTGGGGATAGATGGAGAGGTTTTGGGGCACTACAAAAAGGATGTCAGGTGTTTCAAAGATACAAATTCTTGAATATACCCATGTTCAAAAATATGTTATACCTTTTGTTCCTATTCGGTTGAACTAAATGATTTATGTGGTACCCAGTGACCAGAGCAAGGTGGAAGGCAAAAGTAAATGTTGGGACACTCTAGTCTCCCACCAGGATAGTGTTCCAGTGGGTTATCATATATGTGTGATGAATTAGATGCTTCCTTTTGGCAGACAATTTATATAAGTGACTGAGACTGTCTATTACTTATAGTCTGGGTATATTAACTACCTTGGAGGTGCATTATGGAACACTGAGACAAAATGCTAGAGACCCCTTCAATGCCTTTTCTCAATTTGTTATAGTCTGGAGCTATCATGTAAATTAGCCCTATTGGATTTCAAAGGCAGATGTTTTGGTCAAGTACCGCTTAGGTGGCAAATCCTTTGCTTATAACTAGAAGATCTAGCTTTTGAGTTTGAGTTCATTCCTCATTATGTATTATGAATGTTGGAGCTCAGGGGAGGGAGATTTATGTGAGATTGCCCCAGCCTTTTCTACTTGCTTAGATGTGGTTTTCTTCTCACTTGTCAGATGTATAGGCCTTGTTTAGCCTTTAGAATTTTTCCAAAGAAAAGAATTTTATGTGTAGCTGTAGACTTGGTGTGTCCTTGGAAGGAAGGAAGTTCAGGATCTTTTTCTATGACAACCAGAACCACATTTTTATTTTGTGAGTTCTGGGATGAAGTATAGAATAGCAACAGGAAGCTCTCTATGTTCTCTCCTCTCCTCTCCTTGGCAGTGGTCAATATGTTGATTTTGGAGTATTCATATTTTGATTCCCTCCCAAACTTGATGAAACAGATCTCTACCACCCCACATTATACTTGAGTGAGAAATGCATTTTTATGATGGTTAACCTCTAAAATTTTATGGGCTAATTTTCTTTCACAGGAAAACATAGCTTGTTGACTTTAGCAACGAGTTCTCCAAAAGGTCTGAGAACTAAGACTAGAGATAAGATATACCCATCTTTAAATTAGAAAAAAATATTTTAAATTATAATATATTATAAGGTACTATAAAATTGCAAGCAGATAGATGTTTAAGGAGACATAGTGCTGTTTCAGAAACAGTACTTGGTTTTTAAAGACAAATTCTTCCTTGAACTTATCCCAAATTTTCTCCCTCTCTTCAGGTAGAGATCTTGGGGTCCTTGTTGCATAATTCAAGGTTTAATTACCACCTACCTCAAAACCCCTGAATTGTAGGAACATGTAAAAGAGAGTCTAACCAGCTCTAAAAATGTGTCTTGTTAAGTCAACCTGGTTCCCTTTTTTAGATCTTCTGGAAACATAAGGAATGACTCTATCCTATGCTTCATCCTAGGATAGGGCAAAAACCAAAACCACCAACTACAGAAGACTGATTAAAACAACAATGATGGAACAGAACTCCTAGAACCATAAAGAAAGACTTCATCCTAGGCTCCATTCTTTGACCTGTGCAAATACCAAAATTTCTAGCTACAGAGGCATGATTTTATCATCCACGATGGAGCAGAAAGTTTCCAGACACCATCAAAGGACCAAGGGGAAAGTAAAAGAACATGTATGGAGCCTGTAGCTATTCCCATGACAGTATACTTTAAGGGCGGAGAACCCTATATCTCTTAGAGCAAGGGAATTTCCTTTCTAATTTCCTCAATATTTACTGTGCCTATGCAAGAAAAAAAAGAGAAAGAAGCACAAATTAAATTGTTTTGGTTTTGTTATTGTTGTTGTTTGTTGCTTGCTTTTTTTCTGTGGGTTTTCTTTTTTTGTGTGCTTTGTTTTGTTTTTATTTCAGGACTGTGGTTATTGTGTGATAGATGTCTTTATTGCTGTGGCGCTTTTCAAATTTTTTGATTTTTTAAATTATTTTAATATTGTTGTTATGTTTTTCTTTCTTTTTCCCTTTCTTCTCTTAAATTGATATCTATAGCCTCTAGAAGGATTCCTCCCATCTTTTACTTTTTTGATTTTTGCCCCATTTTATTTTATTTATTTCTTTCCTTCAAACAGAACCACATAATTTGAACCATCTTGTTCCACCTCTGCAGGGTCCAGAAGCCCCCCAGGGGGGGCCTGGCCAGCAGGAATTAGCTGGGGAAGCTTCTCAGACGACTGCACTCCTATTTTGCTGAGTGAAGGCACAACCACACCTGTAATAAATCTGAGAGAGGTTAATAATAAAGACCCAAGGCAATGTCTCACTGCTTAAGGGCAACTTTATTGGGCTACAGTTCCTTCTTATATAGTGAAGGAGAAAGGGGGCAGTACAAAGGTGATGTCAGTCATACTTTTGGCGCGAAGGCCCATACAAGGCAAGGATATATTTCAGGTTTCAAGGAACAAAGAAAGTTAAGCATTCTCTAAATAAGGAAGTGGGCAGTGGGCTAGGGGGCTGGATGACCTTCAAGTTATGATGAACGTGCTGTTTCCATGGAAATTTCTAGTGACCTTCCAGCTGCATTCCTAATTGCTTGACTATCAGGAGGTGGTGCAAGATGTGCCTGCCTCAGTGATCTTGAACAGACAATGTAGCATACACTTATTGATAACAGCCTAGTTCACTCCGGAATGTGGTCTTAAGGAGTGAGGCCTAGTTTCTGATAACTGTACCAGGCAGCTTTTACTCTCCTCCGGGCTTAGAGCTAAATTATGTCCTGCAGCTACACATTCTTTTCTCTTAGCTCAAAATTTTACAGCAAGACTGCATATAGCTTTTAGGTGAAAAGCTGGGCTATGGCAGAGAGAACAGCAAAATGTCCTCAAACAAGTCAGTCCCCAACACACCTCACAAATTGAGGGGGAAATAATGGAGGGTACCTGTGGTCCACCAGGGACCCCGACCAGCGGGTAAAGCTGGGGACCACGTCAGTAATTCGCAGTTCTCGAAGAAGAATCCGGCCTGAAATAGAAGAGGGACTGGGAAATAAAGAGACTCGAGACGAGGGTTCCGATCAGGAGTCCATTTAATAAAGGAAAAAATAGACCTTTTATAGACAATGCAAAACAGAGAGAGTAGGGGCGAGGCACAGTAGGAATTGCTGTAACTTTCCACGGGAACATCTTGATTTTCCAAGGTTAATAAGATTATCATCAGTCAAGAGATTCACATTATCTTTGAGCAACAAAATACAAAATCTAATCTCTGCTTGGGCCTTTTGACCCCTGTCTTTACAAGGACATCTTGGAGCCTAGTGACTCCCTAGCTCTAGGCTATTTCTATTTCTTTGGGTCCAAGGGCAAAGAAGGGCACATGCAGCTTGTAAGCACTTTGGCTAAGACTTTCAGAGACTCCATTTTGATTAGTGAGAGGGCTTTTTAATTATTCCAAACAGTCTCCAACAGGTACCAAGACCAGACAGTCGTATGAACATTAAGTAAAAATGAAAAAATGATCAGACTTAAACACCAAATCCAAAGCCAATGACAACAGAATCAATACCAAATCTACAGCATGCTAGACACAGAGGGGCCACCTGGGGCCAACCTGGGGGGGGGTAAAGGGGGAGATAAGGGATGTATGCTGGGAACAGGGGTGAAGGGAGGACAACATTGGTGGTGGGAATGCCCCTGATTCAATGCCACTATGTACTTAAAAAATTACTGTGGATTTGTAATCCACTTTGGTCAAAATAAAAATTAAAAAAAACGAGTGTAGGAATGTTGCCTGTGTGTTTATGAACTTCCATAGGAGGGCTAACTTCCATAGGAAGGGCATAACAGTTCAAAGAGAGACCTAATATGTATGTTAGCTTGGGTAGATAAAACTAAAATCTCCATTGATGCTTAAGTGTTGTTCTCTTGGTGCACATCACAAAGAATGAGAACAAGCAGTGTTGGCAGGGATGTGGAGAAAAAGAAACTTTCATTTACTGCTGGTGGGAATACCATCTAATTCAATCTTTATGGAAAGAAATATGGAGATTCCTCCAAAAACTAAAAATTCAGCTCCCATATGATCCAGCTATACCACTCCTAAAGATATACCCGAGGAACACAAAAATACAACTCAAAAATCCCTTCCTCACATCTATATTTATTGCAGCACTATTTACAATAGCCAGACTCTGGAAACAACCAAGATGCCCTTCAACAGATGAATGGCTAAAGAAACTGTGATACATATACACAATGGAATATTATTCAGCCATCAGGAGAAGATGAAGTCATGAAATTTTCCCATACATGGATTTTATTATTATGCTGAGTGAAATAAGCCAGAGGAAGAGAGATAGACACAGGTTAGACTCTCTCATCTATGGGTTTTAAGAAAAATAAAAGTCATTTTGCAACAATCCTCAGAGACAAAGAGAGGAGGGCTGGAAGGCCCAGCTCACGACATGAAGCTCACCACAAAGAGTGGTGAGTGCAGTTAGAGAAATAACTACATTGAGAACTATCATAACAAAGTGAATGAATGAGGGAAGTAGAAAGCCTGTCTCGAGCTCGAGTACAGGCGGGGGTGGGGTGGGGAGGATGGAGATTTGGGATATTGGTGATGGGAATGATGCACTGGTGAAGGAGGGGGTTATTTACATGACAGAAACCCAACTACAATCACATTTTTAATCAAGGTGTTTAAATAAAGATATTATAAAATAAAAGAAATGTCTGGTAAAATCTAAAAAAAAGTGTTCTTTGTAGTAGTAGGATATTTCTTCTTAATACATGCTTGCTTAGCATTAGAAAATGCTGGATTTGTATAGTGCTATATTGACACATCAGTACTCCTGAAAAGAACCATATTTTATGTTACCATTTTGCATAGAAAAGAACATGGACACAAGATGCTCCAAAAATATTGTTAGAGATTGTAAAGGTATTTTATCTTCACTCATAATTATATATATATATATATATATATATATGTGTATGTGTGACACCAAAGATGTAAAGGCAATAATTTCTGTTTTATAATGCAAATGTCTAGTGCTGCTGCCATGCATTGGCAAGTAAATAAAACAGTACTAGCAACTCCAAAATTATCTCCAGGCAGAGATTCTACATAAGTAATCATCCAGGGGGGAAACAAAAACACAGCACCAAGAGTAATTAAGAAACCTGTTATCAGAGCAAGTGGGGAGGGGGTTCTTGTGGGGAACAGATTTGACATGCAATAGGTCACTCATGATTAAATTGGAGAGACAGCTCAAAGCTCCATGCCAGCCTAATTAGATCAAACAAGGTGCTATTTGTGTTTATTTCTGGAAGATAACCAAGTTTACAGTAAAATATCTTTGTAACATACTCTTGGAAATGGGATGCTCAGAATTCTCCATGTTAGTGAGGACTGAATTATGGTAATATCATATTATACCTTTGGCAGCACTTTAAAATATGAAAATAAATTCAGGAGATAACATAGCAAGAAACGGAACATTTTGGATGCGACTTAGGATGAGCAATATTTCCACATTCCAAAGACAGTGTGGGAGGTGGCTGGGAGGAGGACCTAGAGAGGACATACAGAGATGAGTCATTTCTGTCATTAAAATTATCTCTTAGTAGGAGTGATAAAAGAACCATGGTGGGGGGATTTGGGTACTTCGGTGGTGGTCCAGGTGCAGAAATTTTGTTAATTAAATATTTGTTAATTTAAAGCTTTGTGATTTACAGTTATTCACAGTTGTTTTAGACATACAATGTTTCAGCATCAATTCTACTACTGTCAACCTCCCTCCACCAATGTTCATAGAGTCCATCTCATACTTCAGTCTGCCATAATAACAAAATTTGGTTGTTAAAATTTGGATCTCATCGGGCCAGAGATATAGCATGGAGGTAGGGCATTTGCCTTGCATGCAGAAGGATGGTGATTCATCCTTCTGTCAGGGAATCCTGACATCCCATTTGGTCCCCCGACCCTGCCAGGAGTGATTTCTGAGCTCATAGCCAGGAGTAACCCCTGTGTACAAAAACCAAAAAATGTCTTGGGGTCTCATGATGTTAGGGTCATTGACTCTGTGGTATGAATATTTAGTTCTACCCTTCCTTAACACCAGCAATGCACCTGAGTCCCCTTGATCCCTATCTCCTATTATTTCACATCTTCTCCTTCACTCAATTTCTTTTCTTCTGTTCACAATAATCTGGGGCCAAGAATGTTCTAGAAAACCCTCATTTATACCATTGCATTCCTTTATGCAAAATCCTTTATACTGTGTGCCATGTATATTTTATGCAGACCTTTATACTGTAAGGTACAGTAACTTGGTAACACAAACACATGAAAGTTAACACTATTGTAACCATGCATTCTAAGTTATATTGTTAAAAATGGATAAGTTAGAGATATAGGTACGGGGGCTAAGGAGCCTGCCTAGCATGGAGCTGACCCTAGTTTGAAGTTCTGCCCTTAATAGTATTCCTGAATAGTATTTCAGGAATGATCCCTAATCCCTAATCTCAGACCCTTACTAAGTGTTGAGTCCTGGTGTTCACACTATCCTCCCCAATGAAAGAAACACAGTGGAAGCAACAAAATAAACAGTCCTCCCAGCTTTACTCAAAGGTAAATTCTCTCAACCTTAGACCTATAGCTTTATTTATATTCATTTATTTATTTAGGGTTATTGCAATGTATTCAGCCACAGCTTTTAGGGAATGTTCAAGCACTTCTCAATACAGAATAGAAATCCTGTAAGAAAATCTTAAACTGTTTTTAAGACTAGAGGCATCTTTATACTTAGTTAAAAAATTCTTATGAATGAACACTGGCAATACCTCCCTAGTGGGTATCTGGTTTTTATTTTATCTTTTGGGATTTGAGTAGTAGCTCAATTTACTGATTCCAGATGATAATCCACCATGTCTATGAGTATTCAGTCTATCAGTTTAAGTATAGTCTAAGTATATCAGTCTAATGAATATTCATATTCATCAGGCTAAGGCTGATTCTGGTAGAATGTAGGTAGATGGGCTTTGGTTGGGTCAGAAGCAGCATTATTATGTATTTTGGAACACATGGGGCTTGGAGTCTAGTCTTGTTTCTTTCTTAGGGATAAATCCACTGAGACAAGGTTTGCTGTAACTAGAGTGAAAGAACTGAATGAAGTAATATTTATGGTTTACCAGCTCCTACAATCTTGCAAGGATCATAGAAGCCATATCTTATTTCCATTATTTCCTAAACAGTTAGAAAAAGCTCTTATAGTCATGTTTTTACAAGAAAGGGACTGGGAGAAGCCTGAAGAGCAATGTAGTTCCTTTTACTTTGCTAGAATTAAACTCTTCAGATAGATGAAGAGTTGATCATATTGGGAGATAATTGGAGAGGAAGAAGTCAAAGTTTTTTTAGTATTTGCATTGGGACAGGCTAAATTTTGATCCTCAGAACAGCCTTGGAGGAGGGTTATTACTGCTCTGTTTGGCAGTGAGGAAACTTGGCCTTGGCATTGCACAGGGTTATGTAGCTGGCAAGACTCAGAGCTTGTGTTTACTCTGGGCTCTAAGTACTCCTAGTCAGAGCTCTGTGCCAGTACTAATCTAAATAAGTTCTTGTCAGTGCTAAGCATCTTCTAGTAAAAATAATTCATTTGAATGACTATGAAATAAAGGAAATGTCAGACAAGAAACATTCTCATTATATGACAAAGACATTGAGATTGGCAAGGTTCTGCTTTGTGTTGCCTGGTCATGGGTATGTCAGTGTCAAGGGTAAAGATGATGTTTTCTTTTTGATTTTCCTTTCTTAAGCAATGAAGAAAAGTCATATTGAGGGGGAATTCAAAGTAGGAGTGAGATTATTATTTCTAGATCCTGAGACTTACTGAGTCAGCTAACTGCCTGGCAATTAAAATTGTTTTTTAAAAATTAAATAAAAAATGTCACCACCTTCCTTTTACTCTGTTGCTGTTGTAGTTGTAATGATTGGGCCACACTTCTTGAGTTGTGGTGCTGGCACACATTCTGGTTGTAGTGCTTCATGTGGGCTGAAAGGGACTCAACACAGGGCCATACTCTTGGCCACACCACAGTGCTCACACATCTTTAGTTTTAGTATTTGCATGCACCTGACTATCTTCAGGAGAGGGCACACCATGAGAGAAGAGGGGAGGAATGAGAGAGGAGGGGAGAAAGGAAATTGGATGAGAGGAGAGTTGAAGGGTAAGATAGGTTGGGGCCCCATATAGCACAGCTTCTGGCACCATTTTCTGAACATTTGATGGCACAAGGGCTTGATTCTAGACCTCACAATTGCAAAATAGATGCTATTTTTCTATATCTGGAGCCTCATGTATTCTTTCTACTATAAGATTCATGTAACAATATGTTGTTCATGTAACAATATGATGTTGTGGGGTTACATGAAATAATGCTTTGAGAAAGGATGAGTATGTATTCTTTACCCTTCTTTTTCCAACTTGACTAAGTCTGGATGAAAAAAGACAAGTGACTTATGCTTCTAGTGAAGTTAGTTGGGAGCTATACATACCAATGCTTGTTCTGTTTCTAAATGTAGAAAACATATACAGGTCTGCAATTTTGGTTTTTAAGCTCTGACATTCTTTTGTGTGCCCATACAGCAGCATGCTCAAAACCATTTTCAAAATATTTAAATATAATTTGACATTTATTATTAAATACAACATTAAGAGAAGGCATTGGGTTCAAAGACAAAATAAAAGCAAAACTTGATCAACAACAAGAGTCCACAATGAAGGAAAAAATATTCTTATAGGTGTGTATAATGTTACAAAATTGTCAAACAAATATGATAAGTACTTATCTGATGTCTTCATCTGTTTGAACAAATGGTGGTAGTGACTAGTTAATACCATAAATATATGTCACTAGATGTATTTCCACATTGACAAAAAATTAAATATTTAAGAACTAACTAAAAGAAATAATAAAAATATGTCATCTATTTGCAGATGACATGGTACTATATCTAGAAAACCCTAAAGACTCTATAGGAAAGCCTCTAGAAGCAATAGATTCATATAGCAGTGGCAGGCTACAAAATTTACACACAAAAATAAATGGCCCTCTTGTACACCAATAATGATAGAGAAGAAATAAACATTTAAAAAATCCCTTTCACATTACTGCCACATAGACTCAAATATCTTCGAGTCAACTTAATTAAAGATGTGAAAGACCTATACAAAGAAAACTACAAAACTCTGCTTCAAGAAATAAGAGAGGAACCAAGGAAATAGAGACACATATCCTGCTCATGGATTGGGAGGATTAATATCAAAGTGTCAATACTCCCCAAACCATTGTACAGATTTAATGCAATCTCCTTAAAAATACCCATGACATTCTTTAAAGAAGTGGATCAAACACTCTTGAAATTCATCTGAAAAAATAAACACCCAAGAATAGCTAGAGCAACTGTTGGGAAAGGAATATGGGAGTCATCACTTTCTCCAACTGTATTACAAAGTTACAGTCATTAAAATAGCATGGCATTAGAATAAAGACACTCAGATCAGTGGAATAGACTTGAGTATTCAAAGATGCTCCTCAGACATACAATCAGTTAATCTTTGAGAAAGGGGCAAGAAATTCAAAAAGAAGCAAGGGACAACTGATTAGCCACTTTTAAAAAAGCGAATACAGATCTCCATCTAACACCCTGCACAAAGGTCAAATCCAAATGGATTAAAGAAATTGATATCAGACCCGAAACCATAAGGTATATAGAACAACACGAAGGCAAAACACTTCATAACATTGAGACTAAAGGCACCTTCAAGGAAGGAACAGCACTCTCCAAACAAGTCAAATCAGAGATAAACAGATGGGACTATATTAAGCTGAGAAGCTTCTGTACCTCAAAGAAAATAATGCCTAGGATACAAAAGCCACACACAGAATGGGAGAAACTATTCACTCAATAATCATCAGATAAGGGCCTATCTAAGATATACAAGGTCCTGACAAAACTTTACATGAAAAAATTCTAATCCCTTTAAGAAAAATAAAAGATATTTTGCAATAATCCTCAGAGGCAAAGAGAGGAGGGCTGGAATGTCAAACTCACTACATGAAGCTCACCACAGAGAGTGGCGATGCAGTTAGAGAAGAAACTATTCTGAGAACTATCATAATGTGAATGAACGCGGGAAGTAGAAAGCCTGTCTAGAGTACAGGCAGTGGTGGGATGGGGAGGAGGGAGATTTGGGACATTGGTGATGGGAATGTTGCACTGGTGAAGGGGGGTGTTCTCTACATGACTGAAACCCAACTACAATCATATTTGTAATCCAGGTGTTTAAATAAAGATAAAAGAAATCTAACTCATCAAAATGGGGTAAGGAAATGAACAATTTCTCAAAAAAAATCCAAATGGCCAAAAGGCACATGAAAAAATTCTCCACATCACTAATCATCAGGAAGATGCAAATCTAAACAACAATGAGGTACCAACTCACACCACAGAGGCTGGCACACATCACAAAGAACAAGAACAATAAGTGCTGGTGGGGATGTGGGGAGAAAGGAACTCTCATTCACTGCTGGTGGGATTGCCTTCTAGTCCAGTCTTTATGGAAAACAGTATGGAGATTCATCAAAAAACTAGAAATTGAGCTCCCATCTGATCCAGCTATACCACTCCTAAAGATATACCCTAGGAACACAAAAATACAATTCAAAAATTCCTTACACACACACACACACACACACACACACACACACACACACACACACACACACACACATTGCAGTGCTATTTTCAATAGCCAAACTCTGGAAACAACCAAGATGCCCTTCAACAGATGAATGGCTAAAGAAACTGTGATACATATACACAATGGAATATTATGCAGCAGTCAGGAGAGATGAAGTCATGAAATTTTCCTATACATGGATGTACATGGAATCTATTATGCTAAGTGAAATAAGTCAGAGGGATAGAGAGACATACAAAATAGTCTCACTCATCTATGGGTTTTAAGAAAGATAAAAGACATTATTAAAATAATTCCCAGAGAAGAGGGCCAGAAGGATCAGCTCACCATATGAGCTCACCACAGAGTGGTGAGTGCAGTAGAGACATAACTACACTGAGAACTATCATAACAATGTCAATGAATGAAGTAGAAAGTCTGTCTCGAATACAGGCAGGGGTTGGGATGGAGGGAGATGGGGGCTTCAGTGATGGAAATGTTGCACTGGTGAGGGGGTGTGTTCTTTATATTACTGAAACCCAACTATAATCATGCTTGTATTCATGGGGTTTAAATAAATATATTATTTATTTAAAAAATAAAAATATAAAATAATTTTTCTGTTTAGAAAATACTTAAGATTTTTAATTAAAATGCTAGTAATATTTGAAATGACTTGAATTTGTATAATGAAATATATTTATGCTCATGGCAAAGTAACGAAAACATTTTAAAAATCACTTAAAAATATTTTGGAGGATTTTGTGCTACCCCTGACTGTTCAGGGCTTTCTCCTAGCTCTGTGCTCAGGGATTATTCTTGGAGAGGCTCAAGGGACTGTGTGTGAAACAGGAGATAGAACTGGAGTCACCATTTGCAAGTAACGTTTCCTATCCTTAAACTATCTTTCCAGCACCAAGAAAAAAAAATTTTTTTTTGTTAGTGTCTGGACCACACCCAGTGACACTCACGGGTTACTCCTGGCTTTGCACTCAGAAATTGCTCCTGGCTTTTGGGGACCATATGGACGCTAGGGGATCGAACCAGGTGCATTCTGGGAGAGCCGCATACCAGGCAAACGACCTACCACTGTGTTATCGTTCTGGCCCTAAGAACATATTTCTTAAATAAAAACTTTAGTTAGATGTAGCTAAACTTGCACTGGATTATACAGTTTTCACATGAGTTTGTATACCTGCAGTGAGGTGATCACGGGATGCTGAGACAACATTTTTCCCACTTTTTTTTTTAAAAAAGCAATGTCTCTACATCCACATACAAATATATACAGTGCTACTAAAAAAGCCCTGTAAAGATAAACCAGAAATAGCCTGGGTCTCCAGCAGAGGACAGTAAAGTCCCAGTTTTCCTTCTGACTGTCTTTCAGATGATTGTAGAAGCAGAGTGCTCTGAAGCTCCTGGACTGCTGACATGTAATTGCAGATATTAAACATCTCTGAAGAGGAACATGAAATGTATCATGAGGTCAATGGAATTCTTTGTCAAGCTTCTCTGCAGATCTGACCCTTTAATATGACAGTGCAGAAGTGGAAGATATGCAGTCTTCACTCATATTACAAGCTTCATTTACTTAACATTGGTGTTGTTTTATTTTGTGTAACTAAAAAGAGTATTATCTGTGTGTACTCAGGTATTACTTTACCTGGATGCACCTAAATTAGTTTTGCCATTTTCATATTTTGTCCAATTATATTTTTGAGTTTTCATGATCCCTTGAGCAACAGAGTAATATTGGAATTGTGGAAGATGAAAGAAGGTTAAATATTCTTTTTCCCAACCCTCCATCCTTCATTTTCTTTATTCCCAAATTTTCTTGGGAGATTTCAGGGTTTGGCTTCAGTGGAATATCCAGATAATTTTCTTTCTTCTAAGAGAAATGAATCCTTTATGGGCAGAAAGGGAAATTGAGAACCCTGGAACAAATCTTTGGTGAATTTTCTGTTGCTTTGTCTCTTATTCCTTAATCTGTATGAATGGAAATGCTGTGTATATAATGTGGAGGAGGTTACTCTTTAATTCAGGGACTACAATATGCTATTTATGTGGGGTGTTCTTTTTATGATTGAAACCCAACTACAAACACGTTTGCAATCATGGTGCTTAAATAAATATATTATTTAAAAATGTAGGACAAAACTAAATATAAAATGTGAATATATGAATAGAATTTAATAAAATATGAACTGTATAAACACATATAATGTAAAAAAGAATGTTCTGAAATTAGATAGGAATGAAAATTATACAACACTTTAAATATACTAAAAATACTGAACAAATAAGCTATTTATGTGATCAAATTGGAATAAAATGCTATGTACCTAAGTAGTCAAGTACCACTAATTACTGTGTTTCTTTGGGAAAAATCATGAAGAATGTTGGGTGGTAATGATTGTGTTAACCGCATTTTCATTGGTTTTCTCTGCAGTCATTATACTGTTTGAGGCCTATGCTGGAACTGACCAGTAAGTTGTCACAATACTTATTATATCAAAGACTAACCTGTAGGCCAAAGCAGAATAAGTTCTAAAAACCCTAATATATATTTGTAGCTTAAGATTTTTTTGAAAATAGTTGAACATGAATTTATAACATTGCATAAATATGTCTCATTAAAAACCAACTGTATTAAGTTTACTACCAAAATCGAAGTCTACCCTTCACCATGTAATTACCTCCTTCTGTGTGATAGAAATTTTTAAAATGACACATGGGTTGTGGTTTCAAATTCAGTGATCTCTGTGATATCAGGAAGCCAATGAAGACCAAAATTTAGTTTTTTTTTTTTTCCTTTTTAAGAGTTCCTAGACAGGGATGTGAAGAGAAAGGAACTCTTATCCACTACTGGTGGGAATGCCAACTAGTCCAACCTTTATGGAAAGCAATATGGAGATTACTCCAAAAACTGGAAATTCAGCTTCCATATGATCCAGCTATACCACTCCCAGGAATATACCCTAGGAACACAAAAATACAATACAAAAATCACTTCCTTACACCTATATTCATTGCAGCATTATTTACCATAGCCAGACTCTGGAACAACCAAGATGCCCTTCAAAAGATGAATGGCTAAAGAAACTGTGGTACATATACACAATGGAATATTATGCAGCCGTCAGGAGAGATGAAATCATGAAATTTTCTCATACATGAATGTAATAGAATCTATTATGCTTAGTGAAATAAGTCAGAGTGAGAGAGAAAGACGCAGAATAGTCTCACTCATATATGAGTCATGAAAGACATTCTTTTTTTTTGGGGGGGGGGTCGGCCACACCCGTTTGATGCTCAGGGGTTACTCCTGGCTAAGCGCTCAGAAATTACCCCTGGCTTGAGGGGACCATATGGGACACCAGGGGATCAAACCGCGGTCCTTCCTTGGCTAGCGCTTGCAAAGCGCTTACCTCTAGCACCACCTCACCGGCCCCATGAAAGACATTCATGCAATAATTTTCAGAGACAAAAGAGAGGAGGGCTGAAAGTTCCAGCTCACTTCATGAAGCTCACCACAAAGAGTGATGAGTGTAATTAGAGAAATAACTACATTGAGAACTATCCTAACAATGAGGGGAATTAGAAATGAGAAAATTAGAAAACTTGTCTTGAGTACAGGTGGGGGTGGGTGGGGAGGAGGGAGATTTGGGACATTGGTGATGGGAATGTTGCACTGGTGAAGGGGGTTTTCTTTACATGACTGAAGCCCAACCATAATCATGTTTGTAATCAAGGTGTTTAAATAAAGATGTTAAAAAAAGGAAATCGATGGATATTAAATTCATGTGATTCCAACATATATATATTATTCTAAGGTTTGTAAAATTATTTTCTCTAAATTAATGAATGCAGCAAATAATTATATCTTATTAAAAATCAAAATAAGCTAAAAAAGGAGTTCCTAGAATACAAGCTGTTTAAAATAGGTCCTTGTACTCACTGTGTGAAAAAACAAAGCACATAGGCCTTAATAGGTCCCTATTAAACAGTTGTTAAATGAATAAAGTGAATTACTATTTTTTAAAAAGAAATAACAATTCAATTCAAAATTATCTTTACTAGGTATATATGATCTATATTTTCCCATTAAAATAATAAAATATGGAGGGAGGACAACATTGGTGGTGGGAATGCCCCTGATTCAATGTTACTATGTACCTAAAATACTACTGTGAAAGATTTGTAATCCACTTTGGTCAAAATAAAAATTATTAATTAAAGAAACATGATTTTAATCCATTCTGCTTTAGAGATAATTGGACCTTATATAAATGAAATGGGTGCACTATACAAAATCTTAGATAAAATATGAATTCTTTAATCATTACTTTATTAGATATATTGAAATTTGTAATTAACTGGAATACATAGTTATTTTTCTTGGAGTGTACCATATTTGGGGGGAATGAGGCTAACTCACTTGAAAAACTAAGAAATAAATAAGGTAAAATATAATCCAGATTCTTCTATTGCAGGTAAGATAAGGATAATAAAAATTAGTAGACAAAGATGTAGAGACACATGTGATTTCGAGAAACTTCATGGATGATATATGATTTAAATAAGTCATTGAAAATACAATGTCATGAAGCAAAGAAGGTGATGAACATTCAAGATCTGGATGTTCTATATACCTTTAAATGGGGTTTGCCTGAACTCATGATAAAGTATCTGGAATATCTGTTATTAAGTGAATATGCCATCTTCCCTATAAGGCATGGAACCAGCAGGGTTTTTTTTTTTAATAATAATTCTTATTTTGACCAAAGTGGATTACAATTCATTCATAGTAGTATTTTAAGTACATAGTGACATTGAATCAGAGGCATTCCAACCACCAATGTTGTTCTCCAGCAGTTTTAAAAAATATTTGGGGCCACACATGGCATTGCTTAGGGGTTATTTTTGGCTCTGAGCTCAGGAATAGTGAGCTGGAATTCCAGGATGAATCTCAGGTCAGCTTCATACCAGATATATGCTCTAGCCATTGTAATATATCACTCCAGCCATATGTGTGTGTGTGTGTGTGTGTGTGTGTGTGTGTGTGTGTGTGTGTGTGTGTGTAGGGAACACCCAGAAATACTCAAAAGTTACTTGTTGCTTTGTATTCAGAATATATTCTTAGAGATGCTTGGGGACCATGTGGGATGCTGAGAATCAGACCAGGGTTAGCCTCATGTATAGTTGCACATGCTGTACTATGGCTCTGTCCCTGGATACAGCAGTTTTAAATATTTAGAAGTTTTTTGCTTTGCCTGGATCATCATATATTAAAGTTAATATATATTGGACTTGCTGTTTGGTTTTTGTTTTGTTTGTGTTGGGGGCCACACCCAGCGATGCTCAGGGGTTACACCTGACTATGCATTCAGAAATAGCCCCTGGCTTGGAGGACCATATGGAATGCCGGGGGATCGAACCGCAGTTTGTCCTAGGTTGGCGCGTGCAAGGCAAACACCCGACTGCCTGCACCACCACTCCAGCTCCCTATATTGGATTTCTGATGTAAAACAAATATAGGACCTGATACTAAGTGCTGGAAGCGAACATGGTGTGGTAAAGAGGAGTGAAAGGCTTTAGGAAAGAAACTCCACAGCTTGGAACAGAGTTTGTAGCCAGGGCAGCAGAAAAAAGTTACAGCAGTTAATGAACATTAACATTAAGGCAATAAGGAAGAACTTAGTGTTGGTTTTGGGACCATACATATTGGTGCTCAGGCCTTATCCTTGATTCTGCACTCAGGGACTACTCCTGACATTTGTCAGGGGACCATATGGAATGTCAGGTATAAAACCTGGGTTGGCTGACTGCAAGGCAAACATCTGACCTCTATATCACTTCAGCCCCTAAGGGAGAGTTTTGAACTGACATAGTAGCAGTAGAGGATCCTAAATGCAGTAATGTGACTAGGATAAAGGAAACTGATCTTACTGATAAATTGTTTCAGCCAAACTGTAAATCAATAGACTTGAAATATCAAAATATTCTAAACCTACATTCTTCTTTTAAAAGACATTTTTATAAATCTGACATTCTTATTTTGAAAGATATAATGATAGCCATATATGAATAAATTATTTGTCAACCTAGTTTTATAGAGAATATATCTTTTTCTATACAGGAGCAGGAAAAATAAACCTTAAAAGAACATAATAAAACCAGAAAAAGTATCTTGATGCTAACACCTTTTGTTAGTATGTTTCAGACTATTATTTTGTTCTTTCCAACTTTATTAGTAAACACAGGATTGCCACCAACTACTTATAACAAATGAGTACAATTCCTTATTTGGTGAAATATGGGAAACATCTATCTGGAATAAGTGATAATATTTGAACAAGGTGGGGTGGAAAGTTCAGATATGTAGCTTCCATTTAAGACAAGTCTTAACTAGAAACAGCTCCTACTGTTGGGAGAAACATTACTATTCAGAGTCTGTTATAAACAGAAAGTACCAGATACCAGAAGCAAATTAGTTTGACTTTTGACATGTGCACATGATAGTGTTCAAAATGAGCAGAGACCTGATAATGAAGTGGGGATCAGAAACAGCCTTTATGTGGGTCTGCACTGTAACTAACAGTCTGGGAACTTTAGAGGAAAGACATATTTAGGTAGGTACAGATAATACAGGAGGTAAAGTAAGTGCCTTCCATGTAGCCAAATTCAGTTAGAATTCTGGCACCAGTCCCTCAAGCACCGCCAGGAAAGAGCCAAAAATAAACCCTAAGGACCACTAGATATAATACTGCCCCCTCCTTTCCCACCCCGAACCTCCAAAATGCAGATACCAAAATCTCTAGATATAGAGATTTAAATTTATCATCCATGATGGAACAGAAGCTTTCCATACACTACAAAAGGAACTAGGGGATGTATGGATTCCCATGACAGTATACTTCAAGGGCAGAGAAATCCTACATCTCTTAGGCCAAAAGAATTCCCTTTCTAATTTCCCCAATATTTACTGTACCTATGCAAAAAAATACAGCACAAAATAATTGGGGGGGGTTATTATTGTTGTTGCTGTTGTTGTTTTCATCTTTTGCGCTTTTTTTTTTTTGTTTGTTTTCAGGACCGTGGTTAGTGTGTGGTGTTTGTCTTTATTGCTGTAGTGCGCTTTTGGATTTTTTTGTTAGATTTTTCTTTTTGTATTGTTGATGTGTTTCTTTTCTTTTTACCTTTCTTCTCCCAAATTAATATTTATAGCCTCTAGAAGGACTCCATCCATTGTTCGCTTGTTTGATTTTTACCCCCATTTTATTTTTTTCTTTTCCTCAAGCAGAACCACATAACTTGAACCAACTTTTTCCACCTTTCAATTTGAGGGGGAAACAATGGAGGACACCAACACCAAACAGTTTGCATGATCACTAAGTAGTAATAAAAATCCCAATCCGACGAAAACAGAATTGATAACCAATCTTCAACAAGCTAGACACAGAGGGGACCACTTATACTAAGGGAGGGGAATATGGGATGCATGCTGGGAACGAGGGTGGAGGGAGGACAACTTTGGTGGTGGGAATTCCCCTGATTCAATGTCAATAAGTACCTAAAATATTACTGTGAAAAATATGTAATCCACGTTGGTAAAAATAAAAATCATTATTAAAAAGACATTAAAAATAAAAAGAAAACAAGTATTTGGTTGGAATTTATTGTGGTACTTTTGACTTCCTTTGTAAATGTGTGGAAAAAATTATCATCTAAATTATATCCATTTAATTAAAGTTCTAGTTTTCTCTCTCTAACAGAAGAACTCTCTTCTGAATTATTGTCCTGAGTACCCATCTTATGTACTAGAATCATATTTTTAGCACATCACATTTGTTTGTGTGTCTCCCTCCTTCTACTAGACTGATTTTTCTTTTCTTTTTTTTTTTCACTTTTTGTCCACACTTGGCAGTGCTCAGGGGTTATTCCTGGCTCTGTGCTCAGGAGGGATCCTTTGTGATCATATGTAATACAGAGATTAAACTGAGATTAGTAGGATACAGGCAAGTGGCTTAAGCTCAGTATTCTCTGGTCCCTACATCTTAAGGTGCTGAAAGAGATTCAATAAAAATGACATATATAAAAATACTTGGAACAATCTGATACTTTTCTAGTGGGAATGCTATTTGGTTAAACCACTATAGAAAACTCATTAAACTCAAAATTGAGTTGCCATATGACACAGAAATTCCACTTTTGGTTAGCTATTCTTAGGACAGAAAAACATTTATTCAAAAGGACATATTAATTGCAGCACAGTACAATAGGTAAGAGTAGGAATCAACGCAGATGTCCAACAAAAAATAAGTGGTTCATAAAGATGTGATGAATTTATACAATGGAAGATAGTGGTAAGGAATTATACAAGGTAAGGAATGATACAAATCATGCAATTTGCTATAACATGCTATAACATGGATGGAACTGGAAGACATTATATTAAATGAAATAAACTAGAAGACGGGTATATACAGAATGATATCACTTATAATGTGGTGTTTAGAATAACTTCATGGAAGAAATGCAATGGTCTAAATGGGAGTTACTAGAACACTCTTGGCTCCCTGAAATATAGTGAGAAGGAAAGAAATTGAGGTGGATGAGGAGAAAACTCAATATGAAAGGATGGGGGTCAGGGGCCAAGTGGTTTCAGTTGCATTGATTTTGTTAAGAAAGGTCAGAGCTAAATATCTAAGCCACAGAGTTGATAACAATGGAATCATAAGACCTATACTGTACCAGCAAACTTAAAAAGGTACTATTATGATAAATAGGGGTGAGGTGGTGAGGTAAGTTGGGATGGACCCTGGGAACATTGGTTGGAGGGAGGCCTGTCACTAATAGGGGGATTGGTATTGAAACACTAGGTATAAAATGTAACTACGAATAACTTTTGTAAATCATAATGCTTTAATGAAAAATATTTAATAAAAAACAAATTTCTCAAGATAATTTATAAATGACTGCTTTTATCCAACTTATATTTATAACATATTTAAAAACTTCTAGACCATCAATTTTTGGGCTTTGTGCATCAAACTCTCTTATCATGATTTATTATTACATATTTGTAATTATCTCTATTCAATAAACTCCCTGAGATTGTCTTGGGAAAACTATAAGAAGACATAGTTGATGGCAAGTATTCCATATATATTATTGAGAGAAGAAAGGCAACTAACTGAAGTACTTGAACAAGGAACTCTTCCTGTTTTGCTCTTGTTATTTTTCTCCTTTTCTTTTTCTTTCCAGTACATTCCCATTTTCATTCCATAGCTGTGTATTTTTGGTATTATAGGGGGCATGCTTGTCATCAGCATCATCACCGCCATAGTTATAATCACCATATTTCTTTGTTTTTTTATTTTTGGGCGTATTCAGTGGTGCTCCCAGTATTATACCCCTGGTTCTGCACTCAGGAATCAGTCTATGTTCAGGGGACCACATGGGATGCCTCTGGATGGAACCCAGGTTGCTGGGGACAAGGCAAGTGCTACTTGTTAGCTTTATCTCTGGCCCTAGTCACCATTATTTTAAATATATCACCTAAATAATAGGGAATTACTAACCTTAGCTAGAACTTGAGGAAAAGGATAGCAGAGAAAATCTGCAGGCAATACTGGACAAAATTATTCAGAAAACCTTAGGGGATATAAGGGCAATCAGGATCCTTCTCACTCACTTTTGATACTTTCTGAAAGTTTATTGAAAACTACTTATTTTTTTCTCAGGCCACACACACTTTGTTGTACTCAGGCTTACTCAAGGTTCTGTACTCAGGGATCCACTACTGGTAAAGCACAGGGGCCCATACTGGTGAGGATTCCATAAGGAATCCAGGCTTGCTGAGTTCAAGGTAGGACTTTACCCATAAGCTTTTCTTGGAGGACAGTAACAGGTAATCTTCTTAGATAATCTGTCTGGAGTATCATCCTAACTGTCCCCAGTGGAAACAGAAATGTTAACTCATGGTCCAAATATGAAGTTCTGGGGGGGTTCATACAAATAAGGTTTAGAATGAATAAGAAGAATTTAATTCTTCACTTCTCATGCTTTTGTTCTCATTTTCTCTTCTTTCAGTGTTTCCTTTTTCCCTTTGTCCAACCCTGTCATGTCTAGAAAATTTTAAGTCATATATATCGACATATCTAGTAGAGATTAAGTAAATAAAGATTAGGGACCTAGGTAAAAATCTTATACAACTAGTCATTTGCAGGTTCAACCTAGAATTTGGGAGTTTTCCAAATTCTAATCTCAATTTTTTCCCTACAATACTGGTATGTTTAATAAAAACTCAAAGGTTGAAATGCATGTATCAGCTTGAAAAGGAATATTATAAAATTGTTTCTCTGTATGTTGCTTTTTAATTATTTTACTGTTCTCTCCTATCATATTTACTATAATTTTTTGGTTTGTTTGTTTTTAATTTTTGGGTCACACCTGGTGATGGTCAAAGCTCATTCATTCCTGACTCTTCAATTAGGAATTATTCATAGTGCTCTGGGAACTATATGGTGTGCTGGAGTTGAACCCACTGCAAGGCAAGTGCCCTAACTACTGTACTATATTCCTAGTTCCCATATTCACTGACTTTATATTCTCTTCCTTTGTTTTTATTGTCTTATCCATTTACTTTTCTAGTCTCTGTAATTCTCCACAAGTTTCCCCCCTTTTAATATTCTTTCCTATCTTCCCAAATTTGCATCATCTCATGTCTTATCTTTCTATTTCTTCTTACCCTGACTCTGTTAGTTCCAAAGGTTCTATGGGCCTCTAAAAATTATAAAGTACTGGAATTCAAAGGACATTAAATATATGTAATTTTGATTAATTTGCACTATAGCTAGTTTCATAAGGGCTATTTGATGTTCAATGAGTCTGAAAAATCTTATTTTTGTTTTTTTTTTTTTTTTTTTGGTTTTTGGGCCACATCCGGCATTGCTCAGGGGTTACTCCTGGCTGTCTGCTCAGAAAATAGCTCCTGACAGGCACGAGGGGACCATATGGGGACACCGGGATTCGAACCAAACACCTTTGGTCCTGGATCGGCTGCTTGCAAGGCAAACACCGCTGTGCTATCTCTCTCCGGGCCCGAAAAATCTTATTTTTTTCCTCTGAAACAGTATTGTTACATTTTTTTTGAGTAAAACTAATTCAAACAGTTTGGAAACAAAAATTTTCTTGGGAATGCATTTATTTCCTTACAAAAATGTGTGTACACCTGGCTCGGCAACCACAAAGCTGTACGAAATAAAGCCTCTGAAAAATGTGAAGAGGAAACTGAACAGTATGTACCTATATCCCATCCTGCTGTGTTAGTGGCAGACTTGGGAGGGCAACCATTAAAGAGAGTAGATTTGTCAAGGTCTCGCAAAGGCAGGACTTAGCTGAGAAGAATCTAAAAGGCAAGATTGATGGATGAAGAGAAACTTAAAATCTGGCTATGGGGATCTTTGCGATAAGCAGAGATCAAGGCTAATGTACTTGGGGATAAGGCTCAAGAGCTGAGAACTAGGGAATGTGGCAAGAAATACTTTTTTCTTTTTGAAATTTAATGCTTTCATTGTTATTTTTTGAGGTTTAGGAACATGGTTGCACTAGTGCCTAACTTTATTGATGTACGAAGTTCTTGGTCTTGATATACAAAGTTACTGCACCATCACAATCACCAAGGTGCTTAGGACCCTCCGCATCATCTAACTTTGTTTCTTTCATCATATCTAATTTTCACTACTAACCCCATTAGTCATTAGCACAATCAGTTCTGCAATTAAAGTCCAGGAATTGTCCTCATTTGATATTGTTAATCCTCTTTACTTATATTATGTTATGCTTTTGTTAGGATCAATGTTCATAGTTTCACAATTGTGGCTATGTAATTGTCATTCTCTGCTGAGCCTTTCGCAAGTTATGATGGCCATTTTTGGGGGTCTTTTTGGGATTTATTTCTTCCTTTGCTTTGCCTTTTATCCCTCTTTTATCCCTCTTTTATCTCCTTCCCTGCTTCCTTCCTTCTTCCCTACCTCTCTTTCTTTCTTGCACTCTTTCTTCCTTTTTTTAACAATATTTTTTATTTAAACAACTTGGTTACAAACATGATTGTGGATGGGTTTCAGTCATATAAGATGACATCCCCCATCACCAGTGTAACATTCCCATTACCAATGACCCAAATATCCCTCCTCCCCTTCTCATCCCCACCTGCACTCTAGAGAGGCTTTCTATTTCCCTCATATATTCTCATTGTTAGGATAGTTTGCAATGTAGTTATTTCTCTAAGTAAACTCAGCACTCTTTGTGGTGAGGTTTATGAGGTCAGCTGTAATGTCCAGCCCTCTCCTCTTTTGTCTCTGAAAATTGTTGAGAAATGTCTTTCATTTTTCTTAAAACCCATAGATGAGTGAGACCATTCTCCGTCTTTCTCTTTCTCTCTGACTTATTTCACTCAGCATAATAGATTCCATGTACATCCATGTATAGGAAACTTTCATGACTTCATCTCTCCTGACGGCTGCATAATATTCCACTGTGTATATGTATCACAGTTTCTTTAGCCATTCATCTGTTGAAGGGCATCTTGGTTGTTTCCAGAGTCTTGCTATGGTAAATAGTGCTGCAATAAATATAGGTGTAAGGAAGGGGTTTTTGTATTGTATTTTTGTGTTCCTAAGGTATATTCCTGGGAGTGGTATAGCTGGATCATATGGGAGCTCAATTTTCAGTTTTTGGAGGAATCTCCATATTGCTCTCCAGAAAGGTTGAACTAGGTGGCATTCCCACCAGCAGTGGATAAGAGTTCCTGTCTCACCGCATCCCCGCCAACACTGTTCGAATTCTTTATGATGTGTGCCAACTGTGGTACCTCACAGTTGTTTTGATTTGCATCTCCCTGATGATTAGTGATGTGGAGCATTTTTTCATGTGCCTCTTGGCCATTTGTATTTCTTCTTTATCAAAGTGTCTGTTCATTTTTTCTCCCCATTTTTTGATGGGATTAGATGTTTTTTTCTTGTAGAGTTCTGTCAGTGCCCTGTATATTTTGGATATTAACCTCTTATTTGATGTGTATTGGGTGAATAGTTTCTCCCAATCAGTGGGTGGCTCTTGTATTCTGGGCACTATTTCCTTCGAGGTGCAGAAGCTTTTCAGCTTAATATATTTCCAACTGTTAATCTCTGCTTTCACTTGCTTGTAGAGTCTTTCTTGCACTTCCTCTTCATTCCTTCCTTTCTTCCTCCTTCCTCCTTCCTTCCTCTTCCTTCCTTCCTTACTCCTCTTCCATCCTTCTCCTTCCTTCCTTCTCTTCCTTCTTCCTTCCTATCCTTTCTTCCTTCCTTCCTTCCATCCTCTCCTTCCATTCCTTCCTCTCTTCTTCTTTCTTTTTCTTCTTTTCTTTCTTTCTTTCTTTCCTTTCTTTCTTTCTTTCTCTTTCTTTCTTTCTCTCTTATCTTCTCTTTCTTCTTCTTCTTCTTTCTTTCTTTCTTTCTTTCTTTCTTTCTTTCTTTCTTTTCTTTTCTTCTTTCTTCTTTCTCTTTCTTTCTTTCTTTCTTTCTTTCCTTTCTTTCTTTCTTTCTTTCTCTTTCTTTCTTTCTTTTCTTTCTTTTCTTTATTTCTTTCTTTCTTTCTTTCTTTCTTTCTTTTCTTTCTTTCTTTTCTTTCTTCTTTCTTTCTTTTCTTTCTTTCTTTCTTTCTTTCTTTCTTTCTTTCTTTTCTTTCTTTCTTTCTTCTCTTCTTCTTTCTTCTTCTTCTTTCTTTCTTTCTTTCTTTCTTCTCTTCTTCTTCTCTTCCTTTCTTCTTTCTTCTTTCTTTCCTTCCTTCCTTCCTTCCTTCCTTCCTTCTTCCTCTTCCTTCC
The DNA here is from genome assembly GCF_024139225.1 of Suncus etruscus. Taxonomy (NCBI): domain Eukaryota; kingdom Metazoa; phylum Chordata; class Mammalia; order Eulipotyphla; family Soricidae; genus Suncus; species Suncus etruscus. The sequence goes on from NC_064851.1 coordinate 133,597,660, forward strand.
TTCCTTCCTTCCTTCCTTCCTTCCTTCCTTCCTTCCTTCCTTCCTTCCTTCCTTCCTTCCTTCCTTCCTTCCTTCCTTTCCTTCCTTCCTTCCTCCTCCCTCCCTTCCTCCCTCCCTCCCTCCCTCCCTCCCTCCTCCCTCCCTTCCTACCTCCCTCCCTACTTCCTCCTCATCACTACCTCCCTCCCTCCCTCCCTCCCTCCCTTCCTTCCTTCCTTCCTTCCTTCCTTCCTTCCTTCCTTCCTTCCTTCCTTCCTTCCTTCCTTCCTTCCTTCCTTCCTTCCTTCCTTCCTTCCTTCCTTTCTCCCTTCCTTTTACTTTTATTTTGAGTCACTTTATTTCTGTTTCTTTTATCTATGGTTTTTATTTTATTTTACATTATTTGTCATTTGGTGCTGCATGTGTTTTAGGAGCTAGACACATGATAGGATGTTTGGGAGATATTTCACAAGGATTCAGTTGGAGAACTTCCATGAGAAACTTGAGGAGAATTAAATAAAGGAATTGTTTACAAAGGCGTGGGAGACTGAACTATCCCAGTCCTACAAGATCAGTGATTCTCTCAATCTGTGGGATTATGGGAAGGAAACAGTTCTTGGAACCTGGAGGCAGGAAAGACTGCACAAATGCATCAACCCACATTGATCCTGCAGGGATTTGCTCTCTTTCCTCTTTCTGCATTTCCTATTAGTCAGACAATGAGTTGTTATCCTGGACCTGATTGTTTCTTCTATATTTTGTGTCTTCTAGGCATTGAATTTTGAGACACACTGATCTCAAATAAACTACTTTAGTTTATTGGTTATTTTGAGGTGAAGGCACTTGAAATATGGCAAATACTGGAAGAGGATTTATCTGAGTTTCCCCTTATCTAAAGACAAATATACCAAAAAAGAACTCCTTTGTCATAGATCCCCTCCTGCATCAAGCAGGAGGCTTGGCTCCTGTTGCAGACCAATCTACACAAGTCACAGACAAATATCTGACAAAACTTACCTTCCTGTTTAGTCTCCTAGAGGTTCACGTATCTTTTCTTAAAGTTGTTCATTCTCTCCTATTCCCATCTCTCCAATCTCTCTTACCTATTAAAGTGATGTTTTGGGTTGAATTCTAAGCTCTTCTAATTTCCCTCCAGATAGCTCCATGAACTAAACATATATAAATGTATTTTGAGCTACACATGTTAAAAACTTGTGTTATTTTTGTTAACTGGTCTTTTACTATAGGAGTTTCAAAGATTCAGGATATAGAGAAATTTATATTTTTTTCTTCTCTACTGTAACCATTACATTGAAATGTAACCATTTCAAACTTTATACTTGGTCTTAAAATGATAAATTTATACTTGTATAAGTATATTTGTATAAGTAAATACTTGTATGAGTACCTGTATATCTTTCGGTTTATAAATATACTTCATACATTCATAACCTTCACTACACTAGAGTTATGTGGCTCTCTGAAACTGTAGGAATCTTGTGATTTTAGTCAAATTCATGGTTGACTTCTCTTACTACTGGCAAAGGAGTTGTCTCTCTTTGGTTCACTAAACAATGACCACCTTATTTTGTTTTCTAGCTTTATTTTCTTCTCCCATTCATTTCATTCTTATAGGTCTAGAGTATTGAAAAAAAATTTATAATGACTTTCCATAGAGTAGGGAGTTAAATTAAATATGCAGTAACAGTTCCTTCACAAACCAGAAAGAAGGTGGTTTCATCTTTAAACACTGTGCCCCTTTCTTGTCACCCACCAACTCTCAGAAAGACTCTTTCCTGGAGGATAATATGGTATTCTCTGGGGACTAGGCCGTCTGTGGGTTAGTGAAGAATGGGGCTTCTGCTTATGTTTGTAAGACAGGAGAAGACCAGAGCAATGTGACATGTAAGGTAGGAGGCTGTCAGTTAAAAATTAATAAGTTATAGGGCTGGAGCTATAGCACAGTGGTAGGGCATTTGCTTTGCATGATGCTGATCCAGGATGGACCTTGGTTTGATCCTTGGTGTCCCATATGGTGCCCCAAGCCAGGAGCAATTTCTGAGAGCATAGCCAAAAATAACCCCTGAGCATCACCAGGTGTGGCCCAAAAACTAAAATAAAAAAATTAATAAGTTATAGATGCTGACTACCCAAAGTGAAAATTCAAAACAATAGGACTGCCTAAAACTGGTTGAAACCAGATAAATTCAAGATGGAAGACTAAGTGATGGATAGATGAACCTAAACTTCATTACATACTTGTTATAATATATTGGCATTAAAATAATTACTCCTACTATTGCCAAGAGAGCTCATGGCATCTGAGAGTAACCAATTATTGTTAAATTATGGGGACATCTGAATTTTGGGATATTTATGCCCAATTATTCTTCTAAACATTTTATGCATATTCTATTCAATTTTATTCTATTTCTTCACTTATGTAACAAGGTGTTTGTTTGGAAATACTAATCTCTCTCTCTCTCTTCCATGCTTTCTCAAATATCTATACTATGTCCCTTTAAGTTGTCATTTTTTGGTCACACCTTGAAGTGCCCATGGTCTACTTTGGACTCAGTGTTTTTTGATTTTGCTCCTGATAACGTTTGGAGGAACATGCAGTGCCAGAGATAAAACCTGCATCTTTGGCATGCTGAGCATAAGCTCCAGGCCTTTGAACTTTCTCCCTTATCCCTGTATTTGCACTTTTATTCTGTCATTGTCTTTGTCTACTTTTTTTTGTGTGTGTGTGGCTATACTCAGTAATGCTGAGGAGTTACTTTTGGTTCTTCACTCCTGGCTGTGCTCAGGGGACCAAATGGGATGCCAGGGATTGAACCTGGGTCAACTGCATGCAAAATAAATGTATTACCACTCTACTGTTTTTCTGAACCCATTATTCTATCTATCTGATTCAATATCTAATTCTTGCTGTGAAATTAGGAATTTAGACCCTGCTTGGGGCCGGAGCAATAGCACAGTGGTAGGTCATTTGCCTTGCATGGGGCTGACCCCGGACAAATCTGAGCTCGATCCCAGGCATCCCATATGTTTCCCCGAGCCAGGAGGGATATCTGAGCTTATAGCCAGAAGTAACCCATGAGCATCACTGGGTGTGGCCCCCCAAAAACAAAAACAAACAAAAAAAGAATTTAGACCCTGGGGCTAGACTTGCATGGTTTTCTTTTTTTGTTTGTTTTTGTCTTGACTAGGTGTTTCTGAACTGTTCATTCTACCACATGGAGGTAGGACAAATGTTTAAGCAAAAAAAAAAAAAAAATCTTTCCCTAAACCTTGGCAATGTCTTCTCTTTTTAAGTAATACAGATGCAATGTTTGTGACTGGACCACATTCTACTACCATCAATCCCCAATCTCAGATGACTCAAGTTGAGGGCATTCTTCCCTAAGATCCCCAATGCTCATTTTTGGAAGTATTTAACTTGGACTAGAGCTTTCATTAGAATGTTTCCTTTGTCTCTGTTATATACTTCACTAATTTTATTATGTAATTTTGTTTAATTCATGTAATGTTATTTTACCGATTCTACATATTTTAGGGGTATAATCGTATTACACCATACTTGTCACCTGAATATCAATATCCCTTCATCACAGTCCATTGGTTCCCCTACTTTTTTTTTTTAACTAGTATGCTTTATTTTTTAACAGAAGATAGTTAATTTTTAGTTATACTAAACAGGCTATTAATGAATAACTGCCATTATACCATAAAACAGTTTTACTTTCAAGTGGTAATTCTTTTATGCCTATAGAATATATGATAATAATGCTGGAATGTTCAGGTGTTTCTTCTAACTAACAAGTTTTCCTCTGGTACCTTTGTTTATATAAAATTACCCTAAAGACAACTTCGTTGTGACTTTGTTTTCCTTTGTGACCTAAACTAATTTTTGGGGGGGCACTGTTCTATTAAATTAAACCTCAAACACAGAATTTTTTGTGGCCAACAGAAAAAGATGTTTGTTACCTTGGTGAATTTGCCCTGGAAGGACTTTGATGCACTGGTACTCTGATCCTCAGAAATTGACTGAGTTTCACGGAATTTGAAGTCAATTGAAAGACAATCTGTTGCAATCATTTCATCAATTTAAAAGCATTGAGAGAAAAAGTGTTTGCTCAGCTATGGTGATAGTGTTTGAAGGCAGCTAGAATGCTATGTCATGCTTGGTTATGTGTGGGCCCTCATGCCAGTTTTAAGTCAAAATTGAACTTTGTTGTTGAAAGCCACTGTGTAAAGGAAACAGTGATTATGAATTCCTGGTGGTAGCGCTTTATTTGCTTGTCCAGAAATAAAGACAACCTTGTCTCTCTGAGTGGGGAAGATAACATACATCCTTATGATTTTAGTAGAGCCCAGTCACCCTTTTAAAAAAAACTTTAAAAGAGTAAATATTTAAATATTAATGCAGAAAAGTTATTGTCACATTTTTTTTCTATTAGCCATGGCTAGGAGTTAAAAGAAAGTCAGGCAGAATTGCAGGTGGAGAAAAAAAAATAAGCATGTACATTGCAGATAATCCTTTAAGCAGGGGGACTAGAATTGTTGATTTTCAATTGGCCAAACTGAGCAAACACATCTATGAAAAGCCATTTTAAGAGAAAAATTATAAATTTTCTTAAGCCCTGTGATTAGGCTGTAATACGTATTTACTGTGCCTCTAGGTACAACACAATAAAAATGGTTAAAACTTTTAGTCCTTTTAGTAGTTCACAGTTTTATTGCCAAAGTTATTTTGTAGATTTTATGCTTAAAGCAAGGTTAGTATATTGCACTGTATAAATTATACTAAGTAATTGCTCAGTTATTTTATAGTTTAGTCACAGGATTTTTTCATTATTAAACGTAGCCTTTCCTTTAAAGTTAGGATGAGAAGGCAATATAAATCACAGGGCAGTTTGCCATTGGGGGTTTTACCTGTGATAAGGGTTTAATAACAATCTGGCCCAGACACCAGTTCCCTCTCAATTACCTTTCCACATGGGCCTTAGTTCACACTGTTTATTAAAAACTCCCCTTGTAGTTTTTAAATGGAGTGTTTCAGATTAATGGCCCCCATGGAGCTTAACTTCATTGCACTTCATTAAAGCTAGATTGTACAAAAGGTTACTTCAATTAAATCCAGAATGCGACCTTAAATCTGTATAGATTTTTTTCCCAGAAAATGTGATAAAATTGCTCTGCCAATCCTTTGAGATTAACAGGGCAACATCCCTTTCAGTAACTGAAATGCAAAACTTGGAAGCCTGTTCCAAATTTTTAGATGGCTAACTATTTGGATTTTACAAACTTAGAAATCACTCCATGGGAAGAATCTGGAGTTAGAGTGCATCAAATTGCTGAGATTTGCACTCTCACCTGCTATGTATAGCTAGAAAGAATGTGAAACCTTGCTGTACTAGGATGAATGCTGCAAGTTTGGTGCCTTAGAAAAAAATGTTTTGTTTTCCATGTAAAAAAAGAAAACTTTTTTTTCCCCAGGTAGCTTGTCTTGTTTGTTTCAGTAAAGAATGTGATATGGTAGAAAAAACATTTAGCGAGTTTTTCTCTCTTGGCTTCTCAATCTGTAATGCATAGCTCCTGGCAGTTTCTAACTATTGTTTCCTCTGAAAATTCATGATAATTGGAGGCATTAATTACCTATCCTACACCGCAAAACTGTGGCCTCATTATCTTGTGGCAATGTGTGAATTGATTCTCATTAACATCATAACTCAATAGCTCAATTTTTATCTTTTGTGGATTTCAAATGACTCAGTGAAATCAGCCCAAAGCCTTTTCTTTTTGAAAGCATAGATGTCAAACTTGTACATTTTCAGAACCAGTGCTAGTGATATCTTGGTCTTAATTTTAAAAGTTCTTATATTGCAAAATTAAAAAAAAATGCCATTGAATTTTATTCTTTAAAAAGGTTTTAAAGTTCCGAGCGTTTAAGGAACTTGTAAACTATTATCTTTGAATGTCAGTGATAAGTTTTTCTTACATGTGAGTCTGAATTTCCTGCTTTTTTGCTAAAAACTTCTGCTTTATCTTTATTTTATTTTATTTTATTTTATTTTATTTTAGTTTTTCAGGCCACACCCATTTGATGCTCGGGGTTACTCCTGGCTAAGCACTCAGAAATTGCCCCTGGTTTGGGGGGACCATATGGGACGCTGGGGGATCGAACCGGGGTTCTTCCTTGGCTAGCGCTTGCAAGGCAGACACCTTACCTCTAGCACCATCTCACCGGCCCCTTTTGTTTATTTTTTTGCCAACGTTTTTTAACATTTCTAATGGCAACAAGGGATGAAAAAGTAATTTAATAGTTTATTCATGGGGTAGTTTAACTGTTCATAAAAACTATCCATATACACATTAGTTTATTCAGATGAATTCCTGTATTCACTTTTGAGCACACTTTTGTGCTCAAGATTATAGTCAAGTAAAGAAAGGCAAAGTAATTGAAGGAAGTGAAATAGAAATTCTAATTGAGGGCTAGGAGATAGTGCAGCAGTTAAAGTGCATATCTAGTGTGTATTTGACCTGGGTTGATTCTCTGAACCATATGGTTCTCTAAGCATCTGAAGGTGCATGCCTGGGGACCCCCAATACCACAGAGGTGGCCTTTGTAGACTCTGGTACCAGAGTCTTAAGCCATTGCACTGAAGCACTGCAGGGTTGTCTGATAATCATTGGTGGGCTCTTGGGCCTCCTGAGCACCTCTTGAGAGACTCCTCTTGCCCCAAAAGTCCTAATTATTGATCGCTATTGTGTTTGATAATATATGCTTAAAACATAATATTAGGCTTTGATAAACCATTTTTGCTTCAATTAAAAACAAAAAATGTTATCCTACTGACTGCAATCACATGAAGTTATTTGGTGAAGAATAGTTTTAATATGACATTGTATAAAAGATGGAAAGCCATTGTATGATTATCACCTCAGTTGCATTTGGTCTACATAGAAAGTGTCAAGTTGATTCACCTGTTTTGGTTCTGCTTGGTACAAAAACCTACAAGAAAAAGCCTTGCTTGAGATAAAAGCTCAGGTCAAAACCAGGACACAGACGTGACGGAGCCTGACACTCTCACCCCCAAATGCACCAGCAATATAATATAGCATCATTTCTTTTTGCAAAGGCATACTAAAAAGGGAGAAATTTTATGTATAGAAACAAGCTCTTATCTACTAGGGATAGGAACTCATACATTTTACAATATAGGGGCACCTCCCACCTTGAACATATGTCATGTGGTCCCAACTCAGACTCCATGCGATTAGACAGTGATCGTCCTACCCGGAACCTTGGATCTCAGACATAGAACTGACACAGTTCTCTGCAACAGCTCCAGGTACCAAACTCCCTCTGGAATATTCTTAGTACTGCTCTGACACCAACATATGCCAGTTTTGATATGACATCCTGTCAATGAGGAAATGTCAACAACTTGATCTAAGAGCAGGTTGTCTTACCTCACCACCTAAAGATAAGAGGACATAAGAAAACACATCACCCTTTGATCTGTGCAAAAGCCAAGATCACTAACTACAGAAGACTGATTGTGACCACCATGACTGGGCAGAACATGTCCTGGACCAATAAAAAAGACCTCAGTCTATGCTTTGGCCTATGATCCATACAACAATCAAGATCTCTAATTCCAGAGGTCTTACTGAGACAACTGCAACCAAGCAGAAATTCTGGAAACATAATGAAAGACTATCCTAGGCCTTGTCCTAGGATCAGGGCAAAAACCAAGACCACCAACTGCAGAAGACTGATTAAAACAACAGTGATGGAACAGAACTTCTAGAACCGTAAAGAAAGACTTCATCCTAGGCTCCATCCTATGACCTGTGCAAATATCAAGATCTCTAGTTACAGAGGCCTGATCTTAACATCCATGACTGAGTGGAAAGTTTCCAGACACCACAAAAGAACGTAGGGAAGAGTAAAAGAACATGTATAGGTCCTGGAGTTATTCCCATGACAGTCACTTCAAGGGCATAGACACCCTGTATTTCTTTGACCAAGGGAATTCCCTTTCTAATCTCCCTAATATTTACTGCGCCTATGCAAAAAAAAAAAAAAAAAAAGACCACAAATTAGTTTTTTAGTTGTTATCGTTGTTGTTGTTATTTTTTTTTTCTGTGCTATGTTTCGTTTTTATTTCAGGACCATGGTTATTGTTTGGTTGTTTTCTTTATTGCTGTGGTGCTTTTCGAGTTTTTTGTTTGATTTTTTTTTTTTTGGTATTGTTAGGTTTTTCTTCCTTTTTTCTTTTTCTTCTCTTAAATCAATATTTATAGCCTCTAGAAGAACTCCTCATTTTTTGCTTGTTTGATTTTGCCCCCACCCCTTTTTCTTTCCTTCAAACAGAACCACATAACTTGAATCATCTTTTTCCTCCTCACAAATTGAGGGGGGGGGGGAATAACGAAGGATACCAAGACCAAACAGTTGTATGAACATTGAGTACAAATAAAAAATTATCAGACTTAGGTACCAAATCCAAAACCAAATACAACAGAATCGAAACCCAATCTACAACAACCTAGACACAGAGGGGACCACTTATACTAGCAGCCTGGGGTTGAAGGAGGGGGGATATGGGATGCATCCTGGGAACAGGGGTGAAGGGAGGATAATATTGTAGTGGGAATGCCCCTGAATAAATGTCACTATGTACCTAAAATATTACTGTGAAAGATTTGTAATTCACTTTGGTCAAAATAAAAATTATTTTAAAAAAATTGTCAAGTTGAGAACATGTAGTAGGTACTACCTAAGAGCAGTTCTACCTTAGTGTTAGAGTGGGGTAAGGACTCCCTGTCACCTAAAAATCTCATGAGGACCTTGGGGGCCAGGTATTTGAAGTGAAAAAGTAATGGAGAAAATTAAAAGTTACCTGAAATTAAACCTGATTTATTTTAGAATTGTGGTTTGACTTGCTTATACTTTATACAAATGAACTATTCCCTTTGTATCTGCTGTAACTTTAAGGTTTTTGTGATTCTTTCATTGCATTTTATTTATTTATTTTGTTTTTTGGGGGGCTGCCCCCAGTGACACTCAGGGGTTCCTCTTGGCTATGCACTCAGAAATCGCTCCTGGCTTGGGGGAACTTATGGGAATGCAGGGAGATCAAACCTAGGCTAGCACGTGCAAGGAAGACACCTTACCGCTTACACCACTGTTCTGGCCCCATCTTTCATTGCATTTTAGAAAGTCAAAACTATTTTCTCAGTAAGAATAAAACTTCATTTTCATTTTTTATTCTTATTCTCCAATGAGTATTAGGGAAGGGATAGTGAGACTGAATAGAGAGGTGATTCCATATGGTTAATGTTAAAATTGCATGAAAACATCATAAATTCTTTGTTTTTGAAAATAGGTATTTTAAAAATACTTATTTATTTTATACCGATATACCCATGTTCCATTTATTTTGGTAAATATGTATTTCAAAAATAAAAATGATTGGTATAATAAATTGTCATATGTATAATATTGACAAATAGAATTCTTTATATACATATACCTTTTTAAAAAAAGGTTCCTTTTAATTTTAAAAATAGATATTTAAAAAATGATTGTTATAATAAGTTGACATATATATAATGTTGGCAAATAGAATCTTCTATATACATTTGGAAAATGATGAGTATCAATAGAAGTTCTTTGAGACTTTAATTTTAGCATGTAATGGAGTTCAGAGATCAAAAAGCTGGTGAATTCAACTCCAGAGAGTGTAGATCATATTCAGATATGTATTCTTTATATAATTGTTTATAATGTTATGACAATTTTATTGAAACTTATAATATTGAAGTTCTGGATGTGTCTATGTTATTAGGGAGAGAAAACGTTTTTTGATAAGTCTTCTTACATTGAATAGTGCAATATAAAATGGTTTGTGACTAAAGATGTGATAAAAAATAAGAGGGAATTGAAAGGAAGTAACCTGAGGATAAATAAAAATAGGGTAACTTATCACTTCTTTTTGGTGTAATAATTCGATAATATTTAGTCACTGAAAATATTTTAGAATTAAATATTAATTTGTATAACATTTCATTAAAATGTAAGAAAGACATTTTAAACATCTTGTCTCTAATTTATATGGATGACCAGCTGTAAATTCTGAAATGCAATCTGAGTTTGGTTGAGATTGAGATAATTGAGATTGGTTGTATTGGAAAGAGGTAGAGAGCAGCATGTTGTATTTCTGAAGAGTAATATGTTAGGATAGCAAATGGAGCAAAATCAACTCGTTCAATAACTGATTTAAACAGAGCAATACTATTGAGAAATATATGATTAATCTGCCTAAATCAAGTGACTCTAAGATGAGTGGTTTCACTTTCAGATAGAGATCAGTTCAAAAATTTACCAAAGGACTTTGAGTTAGTTGAAATCATGTACCTGATCTTCGGTTGATGAGCAAAAAAAGCCAGGAATGTAGTATCTTTATATTAATCTCTAAGCTACAGATTGGAGGGGGAGTTGAGGGATGCTGAAAACATGAATACACTTAGCTAACCAAACTTAGTTTTGGTTAACTGTACAATTGATTGTTACAATACACATTTCATTTGTCTTTATCCTTTAGATAGTCCTGACTCTTATACATCATCACCACATTAATAATCTCCCAAACCCATTAAATGATACTCGTCCATAACTTGATTTGCTTAAAACTTCCAGTTATCTTTATTAAACACAGAATAGCCCCAAAATATGCTCTTGACTGTTAAGGTCCTGAGAATTTGGTTTCTAATTTCATCTCTTTTCTTGTCTTTTCTTTAATTCCATCTCTTTTAATCCATTTCTTTTATTTCTGTACAGCATATCTAAAATCTGTTTTATATTTACTGAGTTCATTATTTATTTAGTTGCCATAATATGCTTTTCTCCTTTATCTACATATTGACTATTCTTTTTGTTTGTTTGCTTGTTTTTATTCTTGGGTCATACTCAGCAGTGCTCAGGAGTTAGTCCTGAAATCAGAAATCACTCCAGGCAGGCTCTGGGGACCATATGGGCAGCCAGGGATCGAACCCAGGTCTGTCCTGGGTAGGCTGTGTGCAAAGCAAATGCCCTACTGCTGTGCTATTGCTTCACCCCCATATTGATTATTCTTAAAAGTCTTGCTCTGATAAAAATATGGGAAGAGTTGTACCTTAAGGAATCAGTAAATCTTGAGATTTCTGACTAACAGTATTATGCCTTTTCTGAATCTTCCTTGGATAGGGAAGATTTGGTACATATAGGATTTATACCTCGGTCTATTATATTGGGATTATATTATTTTTTCAACAATGTGAATTTCCAGAAGCTTAATTTGCAAGATAAAATATTTTAAATTATTGTTATTTAAATTATTTCACCCTTTTATTGGGTTATCATTAATTTACAGTATTATAGAATTTCAGGGAAAGATTAATTTTAAACTCAATTTTTTTCTGAAGTGCAATGACCATCTTGATAAGATTACTTATTTGAATATTGTCCTATAGACATGCTTACTTTAACAGTCTATAAGTTTCTAGTTGATACTTGGCAAGATGAGGCTAAGAAAGTTTCAAAGTCAGGTATTTTAATCTTTATCATGTAAAGAGACTCCATAATGCAAACCCTTAAAGTCCTTCAGCTGAGGTTCTCTGGCATTGTTCCCAAAGTTGGAGCCTCTGACTTTGCCTTTGCTGTCTTTGACAATCCATTTTGATATTGTCACATTCAATTAAGTCTTTTAATGCGATTGATCAGATTATTGTTTATTTTGCTAAACCTGCAGTTTATACTGTCTCCTTAAAAATGATGTCACCCAGCTTGGTTCTGATTCTGTGACTTGGTTTCATAATTTAATTCACATAGGCTGATTTTTAAAACAATTTTAATTTCTATTAAGATATCATAGTATACAACATTGTATCTATTTATGGTATATTAGATGTTGGGATTATATATTTATGTATTTGCAACATGATTACCATAACAGTATAGCTAAAGTCTATTATGTAATATAACTATCATTTTTCTTGGTGAAGGTAGCAATTAAGATATAATCTTTAACAATATTAATGTTTATAAAAGAATGTCATTATTTTAGTCCCTATGCAGTATTCATACATCTTCTGACTTTTTTAATATACTGGTTGCAAGTTTATCTCCTTAAAAATCTCTCTAATTTATCATATATAATCCTTTTCCACCACTCCAATTTTTATTGTACTTGATAACTTTTGAATTAAACTTTGTTATATTCTACATATATCATGCTCGTGAAGATTGATCTTAATTTTTTTGTTTCCCAGACCCTTGAGTAATATTTTATTATTTAAGGACAACAATTATTACTTGTCCCAATGGCCCTAGTAAGCAGACAGAGCAGATATATCTCAATTCACCATAATAAGAAAACTAAAATTTAAAGTTTTAAAAAATTTGTCTGAATATTTACAGAGTAATTAAATCAATAAGTTTGTTAACCAAGGTATTCATACTATAAACCTACTACATAGGAGAATTTTTTTAAAATATAAATTAGAACATATAGCAAAGTACTGGTCTCTTTATAGGTTCCTATTAACTATTAAAATGATAATGGTTTTATGAAAACAAAGCAAAATTATTAATACTCCAAGAAAATATAAATGGTTGAATCCTAGAATATAGCCTTTTTACTTCTTACTGACAAATATCAAGCTAGTAAGCTAATTTCATTATTATCATTTGGAAAAAAGAGCATCATAATACTTCTGGATATGAATTAGTAGCTTGTAACTTGACCATAAAGATTAAGTAGAAATTATTGGAGTGGTCATGAGTCCTAATTATATGGAGGTGAACTTAGATAATTAGAACTTAAAAATAGGTCAAAAAGATAAGGGACACAGTCTGTGCTTTTATCAACACTCTGGATAGATCTCTGAGGTGTTATAATTGTAATATGGAAAAAATTTCAGAGCGTTGATTATCTTTTATTTGCATTTTTACTTTCCTAAGTGACATCTTCTACTGAGTGAATTCTTTGATTTGGGCTTTGAAGACTTCCATGCTTGAAGGTAGATTGTATCAATTAGTTCCTTTATTGCAAATATTAGAAATCCTTTGGTTAATTTAAGTAGAAATTAATCAGAAAAATAGTATTAGAAGTATGCTTAGAGTATATTCTGGATAACTAGATGAAGAAAATATAGGAATATAAAGGAACCAAGTGAAACTATGCATTGAGAACATAGCCATCAACTTTGCTGCCAATGGAAGGCTGCTGCCTTGATGTTGCTAAGTCTAGTGCCATATGACTTTACATAACATCTACCATTAGCAGAATTTGCATCACTTTCTTAAGATCCAATCATAGACTTTAACAGAAATTCTTGTTGGCTAAGTCTATGTTATGGACCTCTTCTCTAGATTCTTGAAAACAAGAAGGAGAGACAATTACTCTGACTGTTTATGGGAAGTGTTCTCAATAGCAAATTTGGGATAATTTTTGAGGAGTTTTGGCAATATCTTGCTGTCCTTGGGATGTAATTATGCCTCTGTTCTCAGGGTCATTCCAGGAAGTACTTCAGGAACTGAATGCAGTGTTGGGGATTGAAACAGGTCTAGCTCAAGGCAAATTTCATACTTGCTCTGCTTTTTCTTCAGCCCTGTTTTTTATTAATCTTCCCTTGACCCTCAGGATTACTGATCTTTGAAGAAATGGGTGCATTATCTCTTCCTTTATGTCCACCAGGCTATAAAATTTACTGAATAAAATACAGGTTCAATGATCAGAATTTAGTTAATCTTTTCAGGTTTCTGGTCTGGCATAGATTTATAATTTTTAATATTTATTACCTTCTTGCCCATTGAAATTATATATTAAAGTATTATAAACATTGGATCTATCACCATAATTTTTTCCAGTGTGCCTATTTAGGATAACTATAAACATGCCTGCAGAAATAGTAGTAAGGCTTTCCTTGGTAGTAGTTATGTTCCTGGTGCTGGTGTGGCAAACCTTGTTTGTTTCCATAGATGGAATCCTCGGTTCAGGGGGTGAATAGTCAGTGTCAAATCAACTGGAGTCTAACCAAGTCATTATGCCAAGTGTCTAGGGTGTAAGGTTCCTCTGCAGTATAAAAAAGTTTGTGTTCTCATCTCTATTAGATAAGAACATGTTTGCAACTATTAACTTTTCTCATTTTGATGTGCTTATGCATAAAGGGACAGTGTCAGAGGGAGTTACTAGTGAGTTTGGGGGCCAAGGTGTCAAGACTGACGGACCCCAAAGCATTTAGTTTACATGAACTCTAAACAGAGATTTGTCTACTAGTATACTGGAGTATACTAGTATTTATAGTACATTAATATATAGTGTATATATAGTATATATATAGTGTATATATAAAACATATAGTATATATAGTGTATATATAATATATAGTGTATATAGTACACTACATACATACATATAGCGAGGATAGGGTAAATTGCTGCTATATGAAAAGATGTTTGATAGCAGTTATGCCTATTAAAGGGGTGTATCTAAGTGAACTATTCAAAGGAAATTTATATGTCCTCTTTAACTCTTTTAAAATAGACAAGGAAGGGGTAAGATCTGGTGCGTGGCTTCAAGCTGTGCAGTCTAAGGTTTTGTGCAGTCTAGGTAGGCTGGCTCCCAACAGTCCCATAATAGGAAGTGTCCTCAAGCTGGGGGTTTCTCAGAAATTTTGGTAGCAAGCAAAAGTTCACAGTGCCGGAAGGTAAAGGCAGAAGGGTCACCAAGAGCAAATCAATAGCAGCAGACTGTCAGTTTCTTCTCATGCTGAGTGTCTGTCCTTTCACTTTGGGGGCTGATTGGCATCTGGCTGGGCTGGGGAGAATGTTTTGCTTTGTGAAGAGTTAAAGAGTGAGTAAAAAATTAGGTCAAATATGGAGGATTAACATGAAGGGCTTGAAGAGGGGCTGTAAGGTGTTAAGAAAGAAATAAAAGGGGGGAGGGTAATCTATGATGGAGGGGATGAAATTATACAATGTAGATATTGTATCTATTTCAGATGGAAATTAGACTGACAATGATATGGCATGCACAGACACTCCTGCACCTACATCAGCAGCCAGATAGGTTTGTGGATTACATTTGAAAAGCTTTCCTAGGTGATATGGGATAGAACACTTGAAGAGAAGAAGAGAAAAAAGGAAGGGAAAAAAAGAGAAAAGAAAGAAAAAAGTATAGCTGGCAAATATGCTGTAAAAGTCCCCCCCTTTTCCCTTTTAGACTGGTCATGCTTGGTAAAGGTAAACTAGATTAGTGAAAGGAATAGCTTAGATTGTGTGTGTGTGTGTGTGTGTGTGTGTGTGTGTGTGTGTGTGTGTGTGTGTGTGTGGCATTCTTAGGAGCAATCATGTATTTCAAGTCAAAATAACGAAGTGACTTGGTAATGAGCACTGTTTGGGGAGACTATACCATGAAACTGATATTATATCTATTACAGACAAACATTAAACAGCCTTTAGTATGGTAAACATATATACTCATCAATTGATTAATGGGTTACAGTTAAAAAGCAGGCCCAGGTGAGATGGTACATGAAACATAAAAGGGAGAGAGAAAGTAAAAGTGGTTAAAACCAGGACAGGTTTTCCATTTTCTGATCCAATCTGGTTTGCTGAGGGTAGACTTTACTGTGGAAAGGCTACCTGGAATAGATTGTATATAGAGCATTCTAGAAAATATGTGGTATGGTAATGAGCACTGTATAGGGAGTATATACCATGTATTATTATTCAGTGGGTCATGTACATTACGATTTCTTTCAGGTAGGCACAGTTATAAGCATTATGGTGTCATGGTAGAGTCATCGCACTGCGCGCTAGCACGCCTGCGCGGTCTGGGTTAAAAGGACTGATAAGGATGAGGGAAAATCTCTACGTAAGACCCCGGAGATGGGGTCCCAGAGGTAGGCCTCCCAGGCCAGCAGAGGCACGCTGCTCCCAGATGACAATTGGATTCAAACTGTGTGACCCTGGGAGGCCCAGTCCTGACTTAGACTACCTGAGCTGCCAGGCCCCGCCCAGTAGGCGGGGTTGCGGAACGGTGTTCTCTTTCCCAACCCCCAATTTGCACCCATCTTTCTGCTTCTGAGCTGTAGTGGTCTGAGTTCCCCATCTACCAGTGAAGGCTCTGGGATGGGGTCCCGGAGGCAGGACTTCCAGCCCAGTAGAGGCATGTGGCTCCCAGATGGCAATCTAATTACCTGATTTTATATGTGTAAATATATTCTTCCAATCAGTGGAGTATGTTTTCACTTTTGGTCTTATTTATTTCATAGTGCAGAGCATTTCAGTTTGATTTTGTCCCATTTCTTTATTTCTGTTTTTGTTTTCTTTGCCAGTGGGCCATGTTATTGAAGATTCTTCTCCAATAATATGGTTTCAGAGTGTTTTATGTTTTTCTCAATGTATTTATAGATTTGTAGATACAGATTTGTTATCAAGCTCTTTAATCTATTTTGAATGGACTTTGGCCTGGTTGCCTTCATTATCACATAGATACAACCCAATAATTAACTTCCTAATATATAATCTGATCTTATATTCTTTTAAAACAGTCTTCTTCAACATTTTTATACCTGGTACTATCCTGTGTACCATTATGGATTGGGAGTATAACTAAGGCAAGAGATTGGTGCTTTGACTTTTCTACATCTTCATACTGGCATTGTTCCATGGACTGGCAATTGAAGATTACTATTTTAAAACACTGCTTTCCTTCCTTCCTTCCTTCCTTCCTTCCTTCCTTCCTTCCTTCCTTCCTTCCTTCCTTCCTTCCTTCCTTCCTTCCTTCCTTCCTTCCTTCCTTCCTTCCTTCCTTCCTTCCTTCCTTCCTTCCTTCCTTCCTTCCTTCCTTCCTTTCTTTCTTTCTTTCTTTCTTTCTTTCTTTCTTTCTTTCTTTCTCTCTCGCTCTCTCTCTCTTTTTCTTTCTCTCTCTTTTTCTCTTTCTTTCTTTCTTTCTTTCTTTCTTTCTTTCTTTCTTTCTTTCTTTCTTTCTTTCTTTCTTTCTTTCTTTCTTTCTTTCTTTCTTTCTTTCTTTCTTTCTTTCTTTCTTTCTTTCTTTCTTTCTTTCTTTCTTTCTTTCTTCTTCTCTCTTCTTCTTCCTTCCTTCCTCTCCTCTCCTTCCTTCCTTCCTTCCTTCCTTCCTTCCTTCCTTCCTTCCTTCCTTCCTTCCTTCCTTCCTTCCTTCCTTCCTTCCTTCCTTCCTTCACATATACTTTCCATTTTACTGCATGAAATAGCAAAATGACCTGTATCTAAGATTGAGTTTAAAATTAAGAATGTAACTTACTTATGAATCTTGCTAAAAATCAAATGGACTTTTCCCAATACAAGTACTTAGAAGTAAAAAATATAGTATCTATTAGTAGAATTTAACTTGTGTTATGTCACCCAATTCATCCCGATGATTGCTATTGCATTTTGAGTGTAATGTTGGGCTAGTAAAAAAAAATGGTTTAACACTGTTATGCAAATTTTAAAATCCTGTTTAGTCTATAGAGGCATTAAAGCACTGAGCACTGTTGTCTTGGAGAGCAGTCATCAAAAATCTTTTTCTTTCAAGAAAGAACATTTTAAGAATATAGATTAAAAAATAAATTTATCATTGGTTTATAATATTATGGATTTTTTAGAGGCTTTTCTTCAAAACTGCATATTTATGTAAATATTTATTCAGTCATCTGTTGCTGGAGACATTGAGGTTGATCCACATTCTGATTAGGAATAATGCTGCTATGAACATATCCTTTTAAATTAGTATTATTATACATTTTGAATAAATGTCTAGAAACAGCATTAATGGTTATCTGGAATTTGCATGTTTAGTTTTTAAAGTAATTCAACCATTTTCCACACAGGTTACACCAATTTATATTCTCAAAAACAATATGCCAAACGTTCCTTTCTTCCCCTATATCCTTAACAATACATGTTTCTGATCTTTTTTATATAGGACATTCTGTAGGTATATGGTGATATCTTATCATGGTTTTGTTTTGCATTTACCAAATGACAAGTGATGTTGAGAATTTTTCACGTGACTATAGGCCATCTGAAAATATTAAACACTTCTTTAGAGAACCATCTAATGGTTGTCACTATCTATTCAGGTCTTTTGTCCACTTTACAAAGGGACTTATTAAATATCAATGGAAAGAATGATTTCAAAACCTAATTTTTGTAACTGAATACTAGAAAAAAGTTTGTGGTCATTCTTTCTTTTGGTTTTAAAAAGTCAAAATATGCGACAATGAATATCTAAAAAAATAAGCATAGCACAATTGATTTCTTAGAAGTTATTTTTTATTTAGGTTTCATTTATATCAATGTTATGTCTCCACTTAATTTAAAATAATCAATTTCAACATCCTTATTAAGTTCAAGGTATTTTCTAATGTAGCATAAATTACTGAATGCTTTTTATACTAATTTCTTTAAATATATCTCATTCTTCACTTGATATTTAGTAACTTTAGTAAGTTGGTACAATTTTTGTTTGCACCTTGCAATTAAATAGTAATGAGATTAAGTAATTTGCCCAAGTTTTGAATAGCAAAAATGTGGCAAAGCATCATATCCTGCTCAAATCTTTTAAAGCAAAGACCTTCATTATTCATTACTATCCATAGTTACTCATAAAACAGCTTTAATTCTGTAATTGTTTAACTAAAAGTTTGGTGTATTTTTTTAATGTTGAGGGTTGATTGAATCAGGGCATCATCTCTGCATAACAATATTCTACCACTAAGCTGTTTACTTAGTCTAATGAAAATTTTGTATTATCCCAGTTGGATGATATAGACAACTTAAATGATGACATAATTGTTATTGATCTGTGGTGGAGTACTTGCCCTGTATGCCTGCAGCTAAAAGTTTAATCCTGGTCCTACCTGTATGATTAACAGTACTACTATCATGATTGCCAACTCCACAGTATAGTATCTAGGGACCACGAACAAGTGAGTGAGAACATCTCAACCAAGTGTTTGGCTTCCAGTATTGCAAATACAGCAAAGGGAAGGGAAAAATTGTAATTTAAATTTAAAACTAAACTTAGAAATAAGTAGCATAAGCCATAGTAGTAGTCTTCAGAGAATAAGAAAAATTAGGTTGTGTGTCTGTGTTTTATTGGACTAGCCTATTGATATGGCAACTAGGCCAGATCTTAATATTCTTATGACTGATGTGCTTCAATATTAGCTTTTAGGAAAATAGTGGGTGTTAACACTTGGACCACAGTGTGGTGATGGGGGAGAGAGAGATTCAGAGCTTCAACATTCACCTGTCCTTTCTCCTCCCTTCAGAGATCTCTTATTCTGTCCTCCAATTCACAGATCTGAGATCTAGTGCTTTACTAACTGATCTATTTATGCCTTCTTGCTAGTCATCTATTTTACTCTAAGTGGATCGTTAGAACCTTACCCCTTTCTTCCTTTTCTTCTTTCTTCATTGTTTCTGAGTGCTTGTGTATATATATTTGGTTTGACATTATTTATCTACAAGATTTTATAGTGAAATCTATATATCTTATGTTTGTTAGTAGTAACAATATTGTTAAAATATACTCAGATTTAAATGTAATTTCTCTATATTTTAAGTGATTTTATTAGTCACTATTCAGAACTATATGATCACGATTTTTCTCCTAATATTTTTTGATCTTACCTCACAACAGTGCTATCTTTATATTTTTTAGGAATTCTGAAACATATAATGCACTGTTATTAAATATCATACCAGTACTAGGAAATTCTAAGGAGAGGAGAGAGATAATTGAAGCAGCAACAAGTCAAAGGTCTCTGTTCAGAAATAGATTCATGAACCATAAGCTTGTTTCAGCTCCAGTCATTATTTTGGAGTAACTTTCTCATAAGGAGTAAAGGTTCACAGTCCTACAGGAGTTGTGTCATTCCTGAGGTCAGGTGTGTCTTTGAAGGTGTAGTTGGACAGTCACTAGATTGCAAAATATGTCAGTTCTAAGATTGATTATTATGAAATCCACTTAGGTGTGGATTAATTTACTCAGCTAGATTTTGAACACAGTTATGCTTTCATATCTCATTTGCTATTTGTATTATTCCTCTTTTGTTGAAATCAGTATGAAAAAAGATACTTTAAAATATTTGATATCTTTGCTGTGTGTCTACTAAGCTTTTTTCTAGCCAGTAGTGTATAGTGTATACCTTTTGTGATGCTATACCATAGCATTTTTTTTTCATCAGCAAGTAATTTTTTTTAATGATCAGGACAGGGATGGTTTAATTCAAACCTCCCATCTCAACTTTTCTGTTTTGCTTGTTGTTCTTTATTTCTTCAGCTCTGGACTACTTTCCTATTCTCTGTTTATTCCCAATGTTCCTTCCAAGTTTTCCTCTGGTCTCCTGAGACAGACTTTCCATATAACTGCATATTCTCACTTACATACACCTGGCAAAATAGAAATACTAACTGACCTGCTCAAATTAACATCACACATATTAATACATGAACAAATTTGTTTAATTTTTATTGGGCTTATGCTTTACAATAGTACATGTTATAAATAGTAAAGTTATAAATTTATACCTCTTCAAAATACATGTTACTACACCACATTCACCATGTAAGTACCAACATTCTATCACCACAATTCATTGAAGCTTCTACCTCATTGATATTTCTCATTCTATAAATTGATTTCTGAGGCTATTGTGAAAGAACTTTAAAGTTGTATTATATACTTTTTGTCTTAAAATAAAAATTTAATTTTTAAAAGTGCACAGTTAGAATAAAACTGATTTCTTTGGGAAATACTAATTTTTTTTGGAGGGGGCACACCCATTTGATGCTCAGGGGTTACTCCTGGCTAAGCACTCAGAAATTGCCCCTGGCTTTGGGGGACCATATGGGACACCCAGGGATCGAACCGCGGTCCTTCCTTGGCTAGCGTTTGCAAGGCAGACACCTTACCTCTAGCGCCACCTCACCGACCTTGGAAATACTAATTTTTAGAGAAGGGTTCACACATTTAAAAAATCTATACTCATGCACTTAAGACCCCTAATTCTGAGGAAACATCTCTCCATACTTTTCCTGACCATCTTTAGTATTACTTTTTTCTTATTGATTTCTTCTCTTTTCTGCATTATCAATGTCTACCTCTGCCCTTTACATTTGATATCACATATTATTGAGATATCATTAATTTATGAAGTTTTCCCTATTGATATCATCTCTTATTTCTGCATTATCAATGCCTACCTATGCCCTTTATATTTGATATCACTTATTATTGAGATATTCATTTATGAAGTATAAATGTTTCTGATTCAGAGATGCACTGTCACTATCACATGCTCACCACTAATATGCCAATATCCCTTTAACACTGGTCACAAGACCATTTCAGCTCACTTCTTACAACTCATCTTTGTGTGTGTATGTGCATGTTTGTGTGTGTGTGGTGTCAGGGGTTACTACATGCAAGGCCTTACCTTACCTGCCTGCTACTCTTTTGGTAAGTTTAGCTCTGTGTTTGAAGTCTAAGATTTTTGTTTTGTTTTGGAGCCACACTTGGCAATTCTCAGAGGTTACTCCTGGTTCTGCATTCAGGAATCACTTTGGTGATGCATAGGGGACCATACGGGATGTCAGGGCTTGAATCAAGTCAGCACAAGCAAGGCAAATACACTATTTCTGCACTATAGCTCTGGCCCAGATTTTATTTTTTATTTGACATTTTCTCCTTGTTTTGTTACTACTCATACAACAAATAAGTGAGATTACTATTAGTGCCTTTTTCTTTCTAATTTATTTTGATTAGCATATTTTCTCAAGTTCCATTCACATTTCTGTAAAAGACAACTTTAATCATTTGTAATCACGGGTAATATTGTATTGTGTATATATGCCTTATCTTTAGCCATTCATCTGTCACTGGGCACTTATGTTGTCTCCAAATCTTGGATATTGTAAATAGCACTACAGTAAGCATAGGTGTACATATCATTTTGAATTCCTGTCCCAATGTATGATGCAACTGTCATTTTTGTTGACCCATCAAAGCTGGTGATTTATCAGTCCTAAGAATTATTCATCAAAGGTTGGCAACTTTTTGTTAACTTTAAATGGAAGAGTAATTTTCTCCCATTAATTTTTAAGTTTTACCATGTGCATGTTAATACTAAATACTTAAAAATGATGGCAGTATTCCCTAGAAACATACTTCCTGTCTTAATTAGTATATAGTTGGATGATAACATATATCCAAGAGCAAATCAAGGTAGATATTGTCATTCTTCAAACATTTTAATTGATGCATAGAAAATTCTTTTTTTTTTTTTTTTGTTTTTTGTTTTTTGGGTCACACCTGGCGGTGCTCAGGGTTACTCCTGGCTCAATGCTCAGAAGTTGCCCCTGGCAGGCACAGGGGACTATATGCGATGCCGGGATTCGAACCACCATCCGTCTGCATGAAAGGTAAACGCCTTACCTCCATGCTATCTCTCCAGCCCACATAGAAAATTCTTAAGATAATCTTTTATTATGCATCTAGGAAGTGTTAATTGACACACACATATGTATATTAATTGCATATATATTACATTTTAGGCTTTTTGCTAGACATCCTCTCTCAACATTAATCTCTATTCTTCTGGTATAAAACTAAATTAAAACATCTTTTCCCACAGGAGCTTGTTCTTTTCTTAAAGTAAGTTGTGTGTTTTTTTACTGTTCTCTCTCTAGTCTGTGTGTTTAAATACTTTCACTAGAATAGTATGCATTGGCTGTTCTCATGGAAGAAATTACTCCTTTCTCCATTTCTCCAAAAGACAGTGTAGTATTGAACTTTTCCAACACAATCTTTCCTGCCAACTCTTTGTTTCTTCATTTTGTTCACAGATCTCTTGAGGCAAGGATTACAAGCAGAGCATTGTTTGTATTTTTGCCTTTTGGCAGCTTAAAGTAGTTTAAAAACACTCCAGTAAGGGTATTTTCTTTGCCCTGAAGTAAAAGAATAACTGGTTGAAAGTGCTACTCACTTGAGATTCACAAAACATTCCAACAATGGCTAAATCTTGGCATTTGACACTTCCTCAGTTCTAAAACAAGGGAATCCTCCTTCATCCCTTTAATCTCTCATTTGGCTATTAACATTCCATATACAATCTACTATCTTTGAGGACAATTTATATTCTAAAGTAGACATGACCCTAGCACACATTTCTTACAGGATCCTTAGTTTGTGATTACCTCACTAAAAACATTTTGTAAACACTATATAATTCACATTATAATGTAAATTAAGTATTAGATTAGGAAAAATGGCAAAAATGGCAAAGAAATTTAGATAACATAGTAATTTATCTAAGGTTACTCAGTGAGTCAGTGACAGACTGGGCATGAAAACCTGAGCCTTTGTGACATTAGAGGTCAGAGTCTTGACCGCTACCAGGGAGTCCAGCAAGATTAATAAACCAGAACATCATTTGTAAGGGGAATGTTGATGTTTTAATAGTGATAAAGAGTATGGGCCCGTACCAAATCTACTTCAGGTCAATTTTTAACTTTTTGGCTGTCATTTAATTGCTCTCTAGTTTTGTTTTGTTGTTGTTTATTTTAAACAACAGCTGCCTTTCTTTTTAGGGTTGTTGTTGATATTAAATAAATTGAATACATATGGTGCTTAGGTCACCACTTGGAACATATTAAAACTCACTAAATCTTAGGTATTCTCATAAAAAAGTCTGATGTTTCGACATCAGGATATCAAATTAATTTTTTTAAATATACATAAGTTGTGCTTCCTACTAATAAATAGGAATATCAAGACTGATTATTTGCTAAGGTTAAACAGTAGTAAAGTCAGTTTTTATCTGAAACCATACCTGCACCAGTACATGGTTATTTCTAACGTGCCTTTCTTTTAGACAAAGCAAATAAACTTTAGTTTACGTCTGGTCAAATTTCACTCATGTCTTTTTCTCATAGTCTAAAAATTCTTGTGACACTTTTGGAGTAGTTTAATGATTTATATTTAGAATGAAGCAAATTTGTAACCAAGTTCATTTTTGGGAGCAAACTGACAAAGATGACATTGCTGTTGGCAGGTCCCATTCCTGTTTTTCCCTGGTAAACCCAGTCCATTATTTACTACAGTTCTAACAAACTTGTATATTTTGTTTCTAGACTGCCTTGGCAGTTCAGGGTCAACCTGTCCTTTGCAGCACATGTCATGTTCATGATATGGGAGTCTGTGATACTCTTTATTTTTTAATAGCATTTTATTTTTTTAATTAATATTTTTTATTTAAACACCTTGGTTACCAACATGATTGTGGTTGGGTTTCAGTCATATAAGATGACACCCCCCATCACCAGTGTAACATTCTCATCACCAATGTCCCAAATATCCCTTCTCCCCTCCCCGCCCC
This sequence comes from Suncus etruscus, assembly GCF_024139225.1. Lineage (NCBI taxonomy): Eukaryota > Metazoa > Chordata > Mammalia > Eulipotyphla > Soricidae > Suncus > Suncus etruscus. The sequence continues at coordinate 133,622,107 of NC_064851.1, forward strand.
TATCTGTACTCTAGACAGGCTTTCTATTTCCCTCATATATTCTCATTGTTAGGATAGTTCTCAATGTAGTTATTTCTCTAACTAAACTCATCACTCTTTGTTGTGAGGTCCTTGATGTGGGCTGTAATATCCAGCCCTCCTCCCTTTTTGTCTCTGAAAATTGTTGAGAAATGTCTTTCATTTTTCTTAAAACCCATAGATGAGTGAGACCATTCTCTCTCTCTGTCTCTCTCTCTCTCTCTCTCTCTCTCTCTCTCTCTCTCCCTCTCTCTCTCATTTCACTCAGCATAATAGATTCCATGTACATCCATGTATAGGAAAATTTCATGACTTCATCTCTCCTGATGGCTGCATAATATTCCATTGTGTATATGTCCCACAGTTTCTTTAGCCATTCATCTGTTGAAGGGCATCTTGGTTGTTTCCAGAGTCTTGCTATGGTAAATAGTGCTGCAATAAATATAGGTGTAAGGAAGGGGTTTTTGTATTGCTGTAGAAAAAAATTATGGTATCAAGTTATTGGACCTGAAGAGAATGAGCTGGGAGGACAGTGCCACAGGTGTGGCTATCATTGGACTCAGTGGTTTAATCCTACCTTACTAAGTGACTTGACAGTACAATATAAATTTCTAAGCGTAAGACATGAAAAAAGACACGTGAGAGCTTTTACTTTGTGGAGAGAAGTGGACCATGAGCATTTTTCTCTGTAAGAGCCTCCAATTCTTCCAATCATTTTTATACAAGGAAAAAAAAGAGAACAGCAATGAAGAGCATAATCTCATATTCTGGTTGCAGCTCTGCTTTGAATCTATTTTTTTAATAAATAAATTCTATTTGTATGTTGCTAATTTATTTAAAGAAAATGCATCACATAGTTGACATAGTGATCAGAACACATTTGTTTCCAGATAAGAGAAAGCAAAGTTATTGAAAAATATAAAGATAAAATGAAAGAGAAGAAAGTTTAAAGAGAAAAGAAATAAAGAAGAAAGAAAAAGAACGCTAAGAAAGCACGTTTGCAAAAATTATTTTATCTCCAATGAAGTCATTAATACAATGGCAGAAGTTTAGTAAGCTCTTGTTGTTAGCTGTCCATTCTTTTAAATTGGTATATTTCTATAGGGATGATAGCATCAAACAAAAGAGGTTGTCCAGAAACTCAAAGCACTATTACTGATACTAATAATTTTATAGGCATGTACTCAGCTGCCAGACCTCCTGGAAGAAGGAAGATATGGGGAGAGGGTACCCACACTTGTTCCAAAAAGCCCTGGTGGAGTTGGAGCAATAGCACAGTGGGTAGGACATTTGCCTTGCATGTGACCAACTTAGAACTGACTTGGATTTGAATCTTTAACTCTCTTCTAGACTAAATGGATTAAGCAAACATTTGCCTTGGCAATCCTAACAACTGCCAAGTTCAAAGCAATGGCTTGATACATTTATATTTTTCATTGGTTAACAATATTATTAAATTTAAGGGCTTACCTACATCATTACAAGTGTGATTATCACCATTCCTATAACCAAAGGTTCAGTGTCATCTCATCACCAAGAAGACCCTTCTGCTTAGTCCTCCTATCTTCTTCTTTCCCTTAAGTAACTCTAGTTTTTTTTTTTTTTGGTTTTTGGGCCACACCCTGTGACGCTCAGGGGTTACTCCTGGCTATGCGCTCAGAAGTCGCTCCTGGCTTGGGGGACCATATGGGACGCCGGGGGATCAAACCGCGGTCCGTCCTAGGTTAGCGCAGGCAAGGCAGGCACCTTACCTCCAGCGCCACCGCCCGGCCCCAACCACTCTAGTTTTTATTGAACATAGTAGTTTTGTTATTTCTTGCCAGTTTGTTTACTTTTGTAATTCGTATTTCAGGTGAATGAAAAACCATCTGAATGATACTTGTCTTTCACTTCCTTATTTTACATAATCGCATCAAGTTTTATCCATTTTCTCTCCAAAGATCTTCTTTCATATTTCGATCAACCAATAAATAAATTAATATGCATTACAGAGATTGAACCCCAGGCTTCACACTTGCAAGGAAAATGCTTTACTGCTGAGCCACAATACTGGTTTTTGATTTAATAATTTCAATGTCTAAGTACTATTTATGTATGTTGTATAATTTTTATCATTATTTGTGGATAGGCATTTATGCTGATTCCATGTTTTGGCTATTGTGGATAATGCTAAATAAAAGAGTACTTGCTCTGCAAGGTAATTAGTTGGATACTCAGTTGATGAAAAAGAGGCAGCTGCTGATGGTGTCATGACTACAGAAGCATTGATGCCTAGACTGAAGATCTGAGTTTCCTTTCTATTTTATCTTCCCATCTTGCTGCGATTCCAAGGAGGTATATATTTGTAGGAAGCATGGATTGTTATTTATCTTCACATTCAATCCATGTATCTAAAAACTGAAAAAAAATAGTTCTTTTTTTCATAAAGCATTCAAGAGAACTAGATATGTGAAAGTTCTAAAATTATGAAAATATGTAGATACCTTGTTGGGAGAAACCAATTTTCTTCAAAATAAAGAAATTTCATCAAGATAAACTATTTTCATCATGCTTAAGTCTGTTTAGCAGTCTGTCTATAACCACTGGGAAATTGATATTTTTATAGGAGGTAATCATATTTCACCACTTTTAGGACTGTTTTAGAGGGTAAAATATAAAGGCAGGGAGGGTGGAAGACATTGTTCAGATCACTTGCTTTTAATTAGTTTTGCCATACACACTTGTATTCATAAGAAGTAACTAAGTAACTTGTACTTTTCCTCCCTCTCTCCTCCCTCCCTCTCTCCCTCCCTTCCTCCCTCCCTCCCTCCCTCCCTTCCTTCCTTCCTTCCTTCCTTCCTTCCTTCCTTCCTTCCTTCCTTCCTTCCTTCCTTCCTTCCTTCCTTCCTTCCTTCCTTCCTTCCTTCCTTCCTTCCTTCCTTCCTTCCTTCCTTCCTTCCTCCCTCCCTCCCTCCCTTCCTCAGTAATCGTCAGGGGTTATTATTGATTCTGCACTCAGAAATCACTACTGGCATACTCACAGGACCATATGGGATGCTAGAGGTTGAATCTGGGTCACTATGTGCAAGGCAAGTGCCTACCCTCTTCACATTTGTACATCTTTGTGGGAGAACAGATATTAGTTTTTCCTTGAAAGTTTATTTGATAGAACAAATAAAAATAATATTTTGTTATTATTTTTGTTTCTGGGTTATACCCAGTAGTGCTCAGGGGTTACTTACTCCTGACTCTGTGCTTAGGAATTACTCCTGGCATTGCTCAGAGGACCATATGTGATACTGGGGATTGAACCCTGATCAGCCACATGTAAGTCAAATGCCCTAACTCTCGTGCCATTGCACTGGCTTTAACTTCAGGTTTTCTTAAATCAACTCTTTTGTATTCTATAGAGCAAAACAGTGCTATTTGAGAAATCTTTGAGTCTCTGTGGTCCTTAATTTGTCTCATTAAAGTTACATACAGACATACACCCTTTATTCTTCACCATTATCAGAGACTAAGACCCACAAACTAACCTTAATAGTAAAGTCAACTTCCTGAGCTCTACTATTCTGGAAAATCTCATTTGTGTAGAGAAGAAACTGGCGACAAGATGTTTCTTCCTCAAGTCTTGAAATTAACTGATTCATTGGTGGAGAGGGATGTGGCAGCAAGGACAAGAGAGAGGGATATATGTTTCAAATGCCAACAAGCCAAGTAGAGAGGATAGAAAAAGAAAAGAAAAACAGTTACTAATCTCTGGAGTTGGGTTGCTGGGAGAAGTTCACAGCTGCAGAAGTTTTATGGGCATGTCTGCACACGCAGGGGCCCGCAGTTCTTGGTGTCTAGTTACATTTGCACACTCAGAGCTCAACTGAGCTCTATGATTTTGTCATTCATAACATGGAGGCCCCTGGCCCTCCTGGTGAAATCATTTTCATATTTAGATTCAAGAAGTAGATGAATAATAGTTGGGCAAATGGACAGCTTTGAATGTGTTGATTTGGGAATTGAGAGTCAAAGTTGTCTCGGAAACCTTCAGATGTTGAACTAAGAATGGTGCTGAGTGTCAGCCCAGCAGTCTCCTGTAGGGAAATTTCATTCATTATTCTAAGCACAAGAAATATTTATTTTTTCTTTGTGTAAGAATCTGCTATAGAACGTGGTGAGCAGTTGTTAGAGCCAGTGACAATATACACGTGTGGAACTTTGAGACTGTCTGTAGATTTGATAGATTTTGTGCAGTTCCACAGCAAGCTATAAAATTGTTATTGCAGCCCAGAGGTTGTAAAGTTAAAACACAAATATCTAAATTATGGGGCCTAGAAACTCATGCAAGCAGCAGTTAATTTATAATGTACATCACTGTTAGCATTCCAGTGGTTCATCTGGGCAAATATTTTTGTCAGCTCTTTGCCATAATAATTTCTTGAAATAAAATAACAATTTAATTTTCACAGCTGGTGATTATATATGATAAACTAAGAGTCTGAAGGAGGATTATATCTCAACTTTAAAAATCAGTTGGCATAGTCTATTAGTCTAACTCACTTGCTAAATGTTTTTTTCTCCCTTATTTTATTTTTGAACATGTTATCTGTTATAGATTGATAGCAGTAATGCAAAACATCAATTTTTCCAAATATGTTTGTATTTTTTTATTTCATACATTTTGAGTCTCTTGATTCCCTCGGTCTTTTAGTATATTATAGTTTATAAATACCATTTATTTATTACTACTTTACCAATGTAACTTAAATTACTTTGATTAACTTTTAAAAATTCAATTTATTTTAATAAATTTAACACAATCTGTCTTAGCTTAATAAAATGCTTTGAATACTACATCACCTGATGTAATATTGCCAAAGCTGTTTTTCTTTTGTAATTAATCTGACCTGTTCAAATATATCCAGTACTTAATGCATTATTTTCCATTTCAACTGTCCATATTTCTAGTAAATAGTATTGTATTGTTGAATTTTGCCTTAATTTCATATAAGACACTATAAACATTAATTGGTAGGTCTATAAGATCCAGTACCAATTTATTTTAAATGTACTTATTTTATTTAGTCAATTTATTTTAAATTTTGTTTAAATATCATTTACTATTGCCCATTCTGGCCCCCAACCTTTTATTTTTCTTTTGTGACTTTATAGATGGAGAGAGAGATTTAGAAATGGAGCCTGGGGCTGGCGAGGTGGCGCTAGAGGTAAGGTGTCTGCCTTGCAAGAGCTAGCCAAGGAAGGACCCTGGTTCGATCCCCCAGCGTCCCATATGGTCCCCCCAAGCAAGGGGCAATTTTTGAGCGCTTAGCCAGGAGTAACCCCTGAGCATCAAACGGTGTGGCCCGAAAAACCAAAAAAAAGAACAAAAAAGAAATGGAGCTGGAATATTAGCATTCCATTGGAAGCTTTAATGGGGAGTACAGAGTCCATTTCCTCCCTTAATTTGTCTGCAAAACTATCACACCCACTTCCTGCTCTTGAATGTTCAAGGCCTCTGACTTTCAAACTCACTTACTTCACACCTCACATTTCACATTTTCTGAATTAAAGAACATTTTCAGAGTCTGCTGCACTTTAAAGGATGTGGAAGTGCTTGTGTGCTTTTGTTGTGTCTACTGAGCAATGTGAAGTGGTTATAGGAGATCCAACCCCTCAGAACCCACATTTTGGAAAACAAATCTTTGAGAAATTTCAGAGTAATACCTTGGTGATCATTGTGCAAATCTGGATTTGTCCATTTGACTCTAGAGAGGTCAGTATGCTAAAATTCCTCTAGAAAGTTGAGCATTTATTTATTTTCTTCCTCATCTGTCTAGCCAATGAGTTATGTTTATTGTTATCATTATTAGTCCGTGGCTTGAAAGCATGATGTTTTTGTATGACAAACCAAATTTTGTATATTTGAGGCTACTTATATTTAAAAAGTAATTCTTTATATCTCAAGGGATGGCTGTCATGTCTACCTGTGAAAACAATGACATAACAAGAGTAATTGTCATTTATTGAATTTCTTGAAAGTGCTACCATACATCTAAATTATACATTATACAACCAGGATACATTATTCCTGGTTCTTATAATTTAGAACAGACACTATTTTTGGAACTTGGTGGAGAAACCAAGGCTGTAACTAGCTAATGAACATTAGAACACTTACTTGACCTGATGTTTGGCTCAGAAGTTCTTTGTGATACCAAGAAGGTTCCATAACTGTCACTCGCTGTCATGCATCTGGTTAGTCTACAGCACATTGTTCAAATGTTCAATAAGAGAATCTGCCAGATTGCTGAAGGCAGAAACTGGCCATGCAAGTTTTCCAAGCCCCCTAAATTTTTTTTCATGGAAATATCTCTAGGGCAAGATGGTTTTCTGACAGTTAGTGCAGATTTATATTTTCTGGGCAGTACCCAGCAGTGTTAGTAGGGATAGACCTGCAAGAAATTTTCAGATTTGGACAAGTCTTCCTTCCCCTTGTACCAAGTAGTCTTAATGTGCGTGAGTATCAGCTGATGAGTGCACTCTGAAATCATGGTGGAGAAACTGGAGTTAGGCCACTATCTAATGGGAGGCCTGAACTTCCTCCCAGGGGAGAGAGGGGAGACCCAACTCAACCACCTATTGTACAGACATGTCAAAAATGTGCACCACTTTGGACCACTTTGCTTTAGATTCTTACTCTTTCTATAAATTGTGTGGTTCTCATGTTATTCAGTAAGTTTTAGTTTTTAAAATCTCAGCAGGAGAATGTGCATAGTGGGAAGAAATGACCAACTAACATAAAGCCCTCCATTTGTAATAAAATCCATGTCAGATTTGAGCTAATAGGCCTCCAAGGAGGAGCTATTTAGAATAGAACTGGATAAAGTGCAAAATAATATACTGCCCAGAATAATTTACTGCCCTCAAGGGAGAGAGAGATGAATGACTCAATTGAATTTTCCATCCTTCATTTCAATAACCTCATCGAGCCTCAAACCACAGTCCATGCAGACCACCCCAGCAGATTCCCTGTCTTCAAGGGTCCCTTTCTCTTGCTTCTGTGATACTGTTCCCAAGGAACATAAAGTACACAGACCTAAAAGGCTTAGTAATAGTATTGTGAAGTGCAGTGAAAAGAATGGCATTCCAAAGAGATGAAATTAAATTTGGATCACAGATAGACCCATGATTATCAATCCAGATTGAGTATTATTGCTTGTTTTTACTGAGATCTTTAGATACTTGTAATATGTAAGCTGTATGACTATGATTGTATAAGGGATGGAAAAAAGAAATAGAACATGTTTATTAATTCAATATTATGAGTGTTTTTTTTAGGATTGGCTTTCTAATGATGTTCCTCATGTCCTTCCCTTTCTTATGGGGAAGGGACTTAATTTCATGTGACCTAGAGAACTCAAAATTTGTCAGACTAGAAGAAACACTATCTCTGTTGATTTTCTAGGTGATGGAGAACAAATTTTTGTGCATCAGGAAACCATGTTGGCAATGGAATTTATGGGAGGAAGCAGATTATAACCTGTAGGCTTATCATAAAGCCAATCTTTGCTCCAAAACATCTAGTTATTTTTCTTTTCTTTTCTTCTCTTTTCTTTCCTTTTCTCTTTCTTTCCTTTCTTTTCTTTTTATTCCTTTTACCCTTCCTTTCTTATTTTTATTTTATTTATTTATTTTGCAAGAGGTCAGATTTAAGCAGAGATGGGGGAAGGGTTATAGACAATCCCACCCTATCTTCCAGAAAGTGACACTGGCTAGCTTGACTACAACAAATTTGATGATTCACAGTTTTTGATAAAGAGGTACTGCCAAAGAATGGAAAGCTTATAATTTTTTTTAAACATTAAATTGTATTATTATTTTATTTATTTATTTTGGCATCACTCAGGATTGAACCTAGGGTCTTACACATGTAAGCCTTCATTTTATCATTGAGCCTCCTGGTCCCATAGACTATTCATTATTTTAACCTCAGATATATCTAATATATTTATTGTATAAAAGTTGTGTTAATTATCCTAAAATAATTTACAGTTTAGATTTCTGTTAGTTTTTGTTTAAAAGAAAAACTCAGATCTATCTACTATCATCTATGTACCTATGTATTTACGTATATATCTAATCTATGTATCTATGTGTCTATGTAACTAGTGCAGGGATGGTTCAAATAACTAGTACAAGGATGGGGGGAATATCTTTTTGCTAAGAGTCATTTGATTAGTGTGAATGGGGCTGCTATTGTGTGGGTTGCACATTCATTACCACTTGTTGGAGCAATTGATCCCTCATGGAAGCTTGGTTCTGGGAGTAGAGCAGCATCAAGAATAGACCAGTCATGAAGGAGGGTGGGCTGTAAAATTTTTTAATGGAGCTGTGCATATCACAGCTATCCTGTTGCTCTCTAGCAGTCTTTGAATTTCCAATTGGCTCCCATGCCCATGCACACTCTCAATCAGGACTCTCCTTGCTCTCTTTGGTGGAGGGCAGTGACAACTTTTTTTGCCCTTCAGTGTCTCACTCAGTTCACCTCAGTGTGCAGCAGCATCTCCTAGCAGTGGCACTCTTGGCACTCACTCTCTAAGGGAAGGAGAAGGGAGCCTTTGTAGATTTAAGACTTTACTTATAGGTAGGGAACAAAACTAGCACATTTCTAAGAATACTCCTAGTTCTGTAAGCCTGTCATTAGGTGCCTATACAGTTTTCCAATTCTTTGCTACTCTCTTGGGTCCCCTCCCCAAAGTTTTATTTTCTCTAACCCAAGCTTCATTCTCATACCAGAACCCCAGATTCGCCAACTTGCACATATTTTTGTTTGTGTTGCAAGAAGTTTAACATTCTGCCTTAAGCCTCAAAATATTTACAACATTTAAAGCTATACAGTACAGGTAGATTGCCCCAGGCAGCCAGCCATCAGCATCTAGGTCTGTCCCACTATGTGCTAGGTCCAGACCCCATAATTTCTCGGGCATTTACAGTCTGGATATTCTACATCCTGTTGAAATTTATTATCGGATCTTGGAATTGGAGAGGGTGAGATTCAGAACCACATCTATCTCAGTAAGGTCCAATGTTCTGGGAGGAAAGGAATCTGCATACTTCCATCTGTACTCAAAAGCCTGATCTCCCTTAATCAGTGAATGAATGTTCTTTTCCCTTAGCCTTTTATTAGGAAAGTAGGAAATAACAATTAGGATCACTATGTGAAAGGAAAGACTTTCTAGTTTTTCCATGTTTATTGTCTTCAAAGCACAGTTTCAGATATATTCTAATATGTTCTTAAACACTGACATTTTTCTGTTAGCTTTTATCAATGACTAATAACAGTAGGTTCACTACAGCTGCCTCAGGGTAGACACTCAAGAAAATTTAAAAATTAGTTTTCTAGTCCCATCTGCTGTTAGTAACACCAAATTACTTGTAAAGAAGTTCAATGACTTGTTTAATCCATTATTGCTGTTTCTAACATTATTTTGCATTGATTATTTTCCACAATACTTTCACAGTTACAGAACATTGCAAAATGTTCAAAAATACTCCTCACCTAATCCATTGTCATTATCATTTATATTATGATGTTGAAATAAATGAACCACTTTTGACACATTGTTATTAGCAATCTATTTAATTTATAGCTAGTTTTTTTTTTTTTTTACCAAGTATTTGTTTTCTATTCTAAGGTTTCATTCAAGACTACACATTAAATTTTTTTTGTGTGTGTGGTTTTTGGGTCACACCCGGCAGTGCTCAGGGGTTATTCCTGGCTCCAGGCTCAGAAATTGCTCCTGGCAGGCACAGGGGACCATATGGGACGCCAGGATTCGAGATTCGAACCGATGACCTCCTGCATGAAAGGCAAACGGCTTACCTCCATGCTATCTCTCCAGCTCCTACACATTACATTTAATTGTCAGGTCTTTTTAGGTTTCTTTCAGTGAGGATCATTCTCAAGTTTTCCTTGCTATAGATCAGGGGTCTCAAACTTGCAGCCCGTGGCCGCAAAGGGCCCCTATACAACATTTTGTGGCCCTGCCCTAGAGGAATCTGTTTTTGTTTTGTTTTATTTTAGTTGTTTGGGTCACACCCCCCATGTTCAAGGCTTACTACTGACTTTGCACTCAAGGATCACCCTGACTTTGCCTCCTGCGGCCCCCAGGTAAATTGAGTTTGAGACCCCTGCTATAGATGATCTTGAAAGTTTTGAAGAGTACTTATCATGGATAAAGTCAGATAACTTTTTATTAGATTCTTTGGTGTTTTTTATTCATAATTCAACTGAGATTATGAATTTTTGGAAGGAAAGCTTCCATGGTTAGTGTCATTGTCATTCCATTACATTGAGTGCATTTTGTCTACATGACTTGCCATTTTTTTATTAATAATTTTTATTTTGACCAAAGTGGATTACAAATATTTCACAGTAGTATTTTAGGTATATAATGACATTGAATTGAACATTTTTACCACCAATGTTGTCTTCCCTCCACCCCTATTCCCAGCATGCATCCCATATTTTCCCTCCTTTGCACCCCGGGTTGCTAAGTGGTCCCTTCTGTGTCTAGCTTGTTGTAGACTGGGTATTGATTCTGTTGTAGTTGGCTTTAGATTTGGTGTTTAAGTATGATCCTTTATTATTTGTATTCAATGTTCATATGCCTATTTGGTCTTGGTGCCATCCATTATTTCCCATTCAATTTGTGAGGCAGAACAAGGTGATTCAAGTTATGTGGTTCTGTTGAAGGTAAGGAAAAAAAAAAAAGAAAAAAGGGGGAAGGCAAAAATTAAACAAGCAAAAAATGGGAGAAATACTTCTAGAGACTATAAAAATCAGTTTAAGAAAAGAAAGGGGGAAAGGAAGGAAAACATAAAAATAATACAAAAATAATCAATCCGGGCCCGGAGAGATAGCACAGTGGCGTTTGCCTTGCAAGCAGCCGATCCAGGACCAAAGGTGGTTGGTTCGAATCCTGGTGTCTCATATGGTCCCCTGTGCCTGTCAGGAGCTATTTCTGAGCAGACAGCCAGGAGTAACCCCTGAGCACCGCCCGGTGTGGCCCAAAAACAAACAAACAAACAAAAAAAATATCAATCCCCCAAAAAGAACAAAAAAATTAAAAACAAACCAAAAACAAACAAACAAACCTGAAAAGCACTATAGCGATAAAGAACAACCAAACACTAACCATGGTCCCAAAATAAAGATGAATCAAAGCACAGGAAGAAAAAAAAGGCAAAGAAAAGAATAAAACAAGCAACAACAATTGCAAAAAATTTTTTTCATTTGTGCTATTTTTTTTTTTGCATAGGCACAATAAAAATTGGGGAGATTAGAAAGGGAATTCCCCAGGCCTAAGAGATACAGAGTTTCTCCACTCTTGAAGTATACTGTCATGGGTATAACTATAGGCTCTGTACATGCTCTTTTACTCTCCCCTAGGTCCTTTTGTGATATAGGGAAATTTTCTGCTCCATCATGGATGATAAAATCAGGCCTCTGTAGCTAGTGATCTTAGTATTTGCACATATCATAGAATGGAGCCTAGGATGGAGTCTTTCTTTACAGTTCCAAAAGTTCTGTTCCATCATTGTTGTTTTAATCAGTCTTTAGTAGTTGCTGGTCTTGGTTTTTGCACTGATCCTAGGACGAAGACTAGGATTGAGTCTTTCATTATGTTTCCAGAAGTTCTGCTCAGTTGCAGTTGTCTCAGTCAAACCTCTGGAATTAGAGATCTTGGTTGTTGTACAGATTGTAGGCCAAACCCTAGACTAGGGTCTTTTTTTTTTTATTGGTCCCAGGATATGTTCTGCCCAGTCATGGTTGTCACAGTCAGTCTTCTGTAGTTAGCGATCTTGGCTTTTGCACAGATCAAAAGATGATGTGTCTTCTAATTTCATCTTATAGTGAGGTGGTGAGATAAAATAACCTGCTCTTAGACCAAGTTGTTGCCATTTCCTCATTGTCAGGATATGCCTTGCCATTGTTGATGCGACCCTGACCATATGTCTTAGAAACTATTTGTTACCTAAAATTATTCCTTTTCGTTGTGGTGGGAACTCCTGAGAACTATCCTAACAGTGTGAATGAATGAGAGAAGTAGAAATATAAGCCTGTCTAGAGTACAGGTGGGGGTAGAGTGAGAAGGAGGGAGATTTGGGACTTGGTGATGGAATGTTGCACTGGTGAAGTGGGGTGTTCTTTACATGACTGAAACCCAACGACAATCATATTTGTAATAAAGGTGTTTAAATAAAGATTTAAAAAATAAACAAAAACAAAAAAAAGTTGTGGTAGAAACTATTTGCTATTTATTAAATTAATTTGAAAATTAAGAGTTCCTTTAGTTCACTAGTGAATTTTGAGATGGATATTTTTTATGTGGAAGCTCCGTCTGTGTATTAGTGGAACCATAGTATTCTGGGCATATACTAGCTAGATACTGGTTGCATCACTCCTGTTGTTACAACTAAAAATATGTCTAGTTATTGCCAGTTGTCCTCAGAGGATCACCACCCTCATGTTTAATCTATTGAATGATTAATGATTTGACTATAGTGGATCAGATTAGGTTATTTTTAATAAGAGAGATTTTACATTCTTAAAGAAAAATTTATTGTTCTATATATTATTTCTATAAATTTATTACAATTTCCATACAGCAAAACAAACTTGACATTTCATTTTGACACTTGACATTTTAAGTTGAAAATTAAATGAAAAGGGTAAGAATAAACTATGGGAGGGAGGGTTTGAACGGCAGAAATAGAGGTCAACTAGGGCTTATATTCTACAGTTGCTTTATTTTTTTCAAAATGAAACAATTCTAGCAATAAGGAAAATTTCCATATGGAAGTATCTTTTACATTTCCATTATAGAATTATGGGATTTTACATTCTCTAAGGGTCATAAAGATTGTAATCAAGTGCAAAGTACAAAGAAAGGTAAAGCATTGCTGATAGATTTGTACTCCATTTTTCATGGCCTATTAGCCGAATTATGACAATCTATTTGGTTTAATTATAGAAAATCTATAGTTAATTTAAGCATTAATTGTAGCATAGGAATAATTTTTGTATTTAATAGCACAGAGAAATTGACTTTATTAGTTGTCCATTCTGAGCTCCAGGCATACCTGGAGAAATGTCCGATTCTTGAATCAGAAAAATTCATGATGAACCCACGTAAAAAACAACAGCAGCAATGACAATAACAGTGAAATAGAACATGTCTAAAGAAGTTAGAATCCAATTTATTAAGACTTCCCATAGTCAAGCCAAAATAATTCAAATAGTAAAATAAATAATGAATAGTAGTAAATAGGCAATTAAATAGTGAATAAGTGTCTAGTATTTCACACAGAATTATAAATAGAAATACAGAAGGAATGAAGGACATCAAGAAATAACTTCTGGGACCGGAGAGATAGCATGGAGGTAAGGCATTTGCCTTACCTGCAGAAGGTCGGTGGTTCGAATTTCGGCATCCCATATGGTCCCCCATGCCTGCCAGGGTGATTTCTGAGCACAGAGCCAGGAGTAACCCCCAAGTGCTGCCGGATGTGACCCCCAAACAAAAAGAAATAATTGCTGCAGGCATAATTAATAGATGTCAAAACTAGTGTAAGGAGTAAATGACTCAAATATATATATACATATATACATATATATATCATATATTTGGCTCAAATATATGGTAAATCTAGTGGTGAATTTAAACTTATCTATATAGGTAGTGCTACTCCTTCAAGAATGAAGTTTAATTTTCCTCACTGTGATAAGTATAAGTGGATCGCTTTTATGACTAGAATATAGGGATGAAAAGGACACTAACTTTGCAGTGAAGAAACATGATACATAAAAATTAAACTATTAATTTTTCAACACCAGGAATAAAACAAATGAACAAAACAACAACAACAGACCAATTTTTTTTTCGGTGTCAAGGTGATAGTGGAACAGTAAGGCACTTGCCTTGCACATAGTCTGCCTGGATTCCATCCCTGGCACCAGATATGGTCCCTGTCAAAACCACCAGGATTGATCCTTCTGCACAGAGAAGGAGTATGCAATGAGCATAGTCAAGTGTGGCCTCTCAAATTAAAATAGGGCTTGAAATTAAACTTTATATTTTGCAAAGAAGATAAGCTAATAGCAACAAACACATGGAACAGTGTGCACCATCACTATTAGATCAGTGCAAATGATGACGAGATATTACTTCCCATACATTAGGGTGTTTATCACTAAAAAGCTTCTATTATCTTCCTAAAAAACAAGAACTGGAAAGGAAATGAAGAAATTAGAACCCCTTCTTTTTGGTGCTGATAGAAAATTAAAATGTGCAATTGTTAGAGAAATGAGTACAAATTTTCTTCATAAAAGTAAAAATAAAAATTGTTATATTACTCTGCATTATCAACATATTGGATAGGTAGAATGTAGATTCTCAAGGAGATATTTGCATACTCAAGAGTATAGAGACATTATTTACGATACATTATAAATATCTATTGATAATTAAATCAAATATGTATACAGCAATGGCATATTATTTAATCTCAGTGGGATAAAATTCAAACCTATGCTACAACATGGGTAAACCTTGAAGATATGCTAAGTGGATGCAAAGATTCACAAAAGTATAATTGCTCTATGATCTGTTAACATGTGATACTTAGAATAATCAAATCAGCAAAAGCAGAAACAGAATAGGTGGGGGTATCTGTTAATGAGCAGAGTTTTAGTACAGCAGGAAGAAAATATTTTGGAGACAGATGCAACAATCTGAATGTACTGAGCACCTGAAGTGTTTATCTTTAGAATGGTGCTCAGTACATTCAAATTGTTGCATCAATGCTTTGTAAATTTTATGGTATAGTATGGTATAGTATATATTCTCCAGAATGGGGTACTATGGAACCCAGCCTTACAAATGTATTCTTTACTATCTGCTGTTCAAGTGACTACTGTTCAGAAAATGCAGATACAGATGGGCCCCTGTGACACTAATAACATTTCCAAGTTATTTTTTCTGGTAATATGCAATGTGTAAAATGCCAGAAGGGAGGAATAGGCACTTTTTTCACATTTCTAAACTGGAGCCTGTGTTGCAGCCAAAATTCAGGCCCTGGCGGTCTTGTTTTGACAATATTGGTAAGCCCAACAGCAGGGCAACGTGGAGATGGACCTGCGTTAGCAGGCAGGCCAGGGTGCAACTCAGCACTTAGCAGGCTTCCACTGAAAAGCAGTTGCATTCAACAGCTCTGCAGATGTTTCTAAAGAGTTTTCATTTTGTCTGTCTAGGGTTTCAGCATAATAATGTAGATCAGCTTTGAATTCTTGTGATCTCAGAAGTTATCATCAAAAAAGAAATAGCTGTTCTTTATTTCTGTTTTTGGTGTTCAACTCTGTTTTCCTTTCATTGACAGTTAAGTAGGCATATTTATACCAATGATGAGGCATTATTTTTTTTCTAAATTCACTGAGCACTTGCTATGAGCCAACCACTATTCATGAATAAGTTTTAGGTACTTGGAGAAAATAAGAACAAGATAGACAAAGATATCTGTCCTCAGGGAATATTTTTTAGGGAGGTATGGGTACTAAATAATGTACACAATAAGTAGACTGAATGCAATGAGATATTAAGATTTATGAAGAGAAAGAGTAGAGCAAAGTAATGGGGAATGGTCAATGTGGCACTTTGTGTGTGTGAGAGAGTGAAAGAGAGAGTGAGATGGAAGAACATTTTACATGAAGAGAGCAATATGAAGGGCTTTTGCACTGTTTGTAAATTTGGCTGCTTTGCATGTGAACAACTTGAGTTTGATCCCCAACCTCTCATAGTCCCCCAAGAATCACTAGGATTGTCCTGAATGTAGAGCTAGGAGCAAGCCCCAAGCATCATTGGTTGAATTGGTTGTGATGAGAGAGAGAGAGAGAGAGAGAGAGAGAGAGAGAGAGAGAGAGACAGAGAGACAGAGAGAGAGACAGAGAGACAGAGAGAGAGACAGAGAGACAGAGACAGAGACAGAGACAGAGAGAGACAGAGACAGAGAGAGACAGACAGAGAGACAGAAACAGAGACAGAGAGAGACAGAGAGAGACAGAGACAGAGACAGAGAGACAGAGAGAGACAGAGAGAAAAAGAGAGAAAGAAAAAGAGAGAGACAAAGACAGAGAGACAGAGAGATACAGTAAAGATCACCAGGTCTTACCTAATGTATTTGTGAACAAGGCAGGAAGCTGGTGAGGTAGGAGTTAAGAGAAGATTGGCCTGATTTGGAGGGCATGTCAGATCATAAAGAGCCTTCTGGCCATCCTGAGGTTGTTGGTTGTAGATTTTATTCTAAGTGTGGAAAGTTATGGAAAGGTATTGACCAAAGGAGTAACATAATAATATTTAAGATTAAAAGGATCTTCTAACTGTTGTTCCCTGAATAGATTGGAGGGTTCAATAACAGAATAGGTGAGCCTTGTTGGAAGTCCATAAAATACTGGGATAAAGGATGATTTTTTGCAAAGGAGGTACTGTGGAAAATCAGTTTTGATTAGATTTTAAAGCAAAGTTCTACAAAATTCTCTGAGATTTTTCATGATAAATGAGAAAAAGCAGAGTTGAGGATGAGGCTAAGCTTCCTCTTTAGAGGTGGTTGGGGAGGGTTTGAGCCTCACCGAGCAAAGTTCAGGGCTTATTCTTGACTAAGAGTATTGTTCAGAGTTCACTCTTGGCAGTGCTTGGGGCACCCTATGGGGTTCTGATGACTGAATTGGTGATATCTGCATGTACAACAAAGGGCTTAAGTCTTGTGCTACCTCTCTAGTCTTGAGGCTAACTAAGGTTCATCTGAGTGATGCAAGGGGGGAAAAATCCCTTTTATACAGAAATTTAAAATGGAAATATAGTAATAGATGTTTTCTCATAATGACAGTCCCTGTTTTTATATTTTATTTTCATAGTTATTTGAAAATTCCACTAAAACAACTCTTGGTTCAAGAAAAACATCCTTCTATGAAAATTCGTTGCATCCTGAGATGATAGGACTCATACCCTTTCAGCACTTCAGCTTGCTTCTCTCAGAGACACAAAGCCAGAGATGAGGCACACTGTGCTCTCTCATATTTGCCTTACCTTGCTTTTTTTTCTGAACATGTGGAGTATTAAGATTTGTTTTTGGAAATTAGAGTCATATCTTAAGCAGTAGAGTACAAGACTTCTTGTGGAGACCCAAAGTTCAATTCCTGGCACTGCATGCACATTCTTTCTGCTGGTGACAGGAATGAATGCTGATGGCCTTCAGCATTGACAGCATTGCCAGTGCACCGGAGTTTCTCTGTGACTAGTCCTGGGACCCCTATTCTAGATGTGGTTCTTGTTTATTAAAAAGGGGAAACAGAAAGAAAAAAAAGAATAGTTCTTGGTTCTAATTTAGTGAAAAAAAATTCCCAGAAATAGCTCCACAGTGATGAAAATAGTCATTGTTAGTTCCATCTATGGAAAGCACAAATAAATAAATATGAGATACTTGGTATAACTGCATTACACTATCTTTTATGCTCCAAGACTCACCCTAGGTCAGAAACCTCAGAGTAAGATGCATGTCTTGTAAGTCCCCATGTGATCTTGCAAACTATTATTTTATACAAATTATCAAACTTTAAATCATTACTAAAATAATGTTTTAGAGTTGGGCTACCTTGACTCAATACCTGGGTATTTCAGGGCCAGTGCTATTTTTTTTTTTTGTTGCTGTCCAACCTTAGGGATTTGGATGAATGACATATTTATAACACACAAATTTGAAATGCTTATTGATTTAGTGCCTCTATATATTAGCAGACGAGTTTATTTGGTATTGGAGGATAAGAAGAGTTATTGATTAATTGATGAATGATTATTGAATGCTTGAATATCCTCAGAGATATGGCAGTCTATAATAAGAGAAAAATGAGTGGCCTTTGCCACTGAGGATAAACTGTGCTCCTTGGAGGTCCTTTGTTGTGTCTTTGAATATTAAAAGGTAAGAAGCATCAGAAACCTAAACCAGGAGACTTAGTTATAATGGCTTTTCTTCCTCATTAGAAAATTTTATGAATTTATTAAAATTAATTTTTTACTTTTCTGGGGGGAGGGAAGCTCCCACACAGTGTTGGGGAATCTGAGGCCCATTCCTTGCAATCACTCAATCCACCAGCCTGGATAGTTCAATGCTAGGGACCAAGAATATTTTGCTGCTCAAGCCTGTGGTTCAAGGAACACCAAGGTCACATCTAGCAATTCTTTGGGGTCACCCGAGGCAATAAAATGATTTTTCTGGGGTCTTCAAGTCATCCTGGCAGGGACAGGATGTCATGCAGTGCCAGTGATTTAACATGCCAAGCATGTGGCCTTATCCTTGTACTCTTTAATCCCACTTGGAATTAAAAATTACTATGATTTTAGGGACAGTATAGGAGGTAAGATGCTTAAGTTGCATACAACCAATTCTGGTTGGTTACCAAACACTTTCATGAATCGCTGTTGAGCACAAAGCCAGGAATAGCCCTGAGCATCACCTGGTGTATCCCACTCCCAATTTTAAATACATTATATTTTAATTATAATTATAGTCTAGGTAGCATAGTTGCACAATAATTAATGCTTATAGTTTTGATATACAAACTTAAGTGCACTTCCCTACCACTAAGGCCCTCTATTGTTGTCTTTATATTTCTGTCTATCTCTTCATGCACTCTCCCTGCCACTGTTTGGTGATCTCAGTTTTGTAATTTAAGTTGGCACTGTTTTTTTAAAAGCTGTGTATTTATTTATCTGTTGCTTTTTTGGCCACTCTCACATACTTGGGCAGTACTTAAGGGTTACTTGAGGCTCTCTAATCAGGTTTCACTCTTTGCAGTGCTCACATCCATACTGAATGCCGAGAATCAAACCCAGGTTGGCTGCATGCAAGAAAATTGCCCTAAGGACATTACTATCACTCTGGCCCAAAGTTGGCACTCTTTTTATAATTAGAAAATGTATAACATTTCAAGACTGACTCAGCATAAAGTTATTTATTTTCTAAATATTCTCATTAAAATGCTTATTTTAGATAGTTCTTATTTTCTTCTAAAATTACCCACTAGTTAAATAATGAATAGATAATATTCAAATTACTTAAAGATATGAATATGTCATTCATAAGATAATTATTTCTCCTGAAGATCCCAGGATCTGCAGAGATCTTTACTGCCTGTGTTATACAAATTAGTTCCCTCCCCTCACAGTCTGCATACTGAATGCTGTTTATTTTTATATAGTTTTATATAGTTTTATCATTATCAAACATTATTATCTATACATCCATTTGTTTATCACTTGTCTCCTTACACTTGAGTTTACTTCCATGTGAAAGCATGTTTATTGATAAAGAAAATTAGCTTTACTTTACAAATTAATAAAAAAACAATGTCAAAATATCAGAATGTCATTTTAATTCTATACCATTTGTAAGGTATTTATATGAAAACCTAATAGAATATATCACATTGTTTTTCTTCAAGTCAAAGTGGTTTTTTTTTTTTTTTTGGTTTTTTTTTTTTGGTTTTTGGGCCACACCCAGTGACACTCAGGGGTTACTCCTGGCTATGCGCTCAAAGGTCGCTCCTGAAAAAAAAAAAGTCGCTCCTGGTTTGGGGGACCATATGGGATGCTGGGGTATGGAACCATGGTCCGTCCTAGGCTAGCGCTGGCAAGGCAGACATCTTACCTCTAGGGCCACCGCACTGGTCCCCAAAGTGTTTTCTTAATTCAAAACATGTCCTTATCATTTCAGATTTTAATTTTTAAATAGAACATGCATTTTTTGACAGAAATGATCCATACAGAGTTCAAGTGGAAAGAGTTAGGGATAATCAGGGATAATCAACTGAGTTAAACAAGGTTTGACCCACTCATCATTATTGTTATTGGTTTTTTTTTTTTTTTTGGCATTTAACTATACTTCAGATTAAAAAAATAACCTAAATTGTTGTAACTAAATTTAATATCAATATCAGACCTAGGTTGAACTAAATACAAAAGATGTGGGTATGTATGCATATAGATAGATGAGTATAAATGTATCTATCTATCTATCTTAAAACTTAATGATAAAAATGATCAAAATTGTTAGAAATGTGCAAAGCCCTGAGTTCATTCCATAAGTCCACTGTGTGATTCCCTGGGCATTGTCCTCTGAGCACAGTAAAGTCCTGCTGGCCCTTGTGCTTTACCAGATCTGAGCAAACCACATTGTTTGACAAACACAAAATTAATCAGGGCCATACTGCTTGGTTGAGTGCTACCAGCAGTGGCCTCTGATCCCCTCCCTTCACCCCCCCAAAATATCAAAGAAATTTTGAGGCTGTGAGGGAATGGAGTATATGTGAAATACTCATAGAAGGTCAAAGGAGTTAAAAGTATCAACATAAGCAAGATCCAGACCAGATAGAACCTTGAAAGGCATAGTAAGGAAACTTTGAGCTGAATGGGAAACCACTTAAGGGGTTTCAAAGTCAAGAGTCTTGTATCTGTTAAATTTCACAGGCTTTTTGGACATTGAAGTAGAGATTAATGGAAAGTATAATGTTGAGAGTCATTGGCTTAGAGACATACTTAATACCATGGGCTTGAATTGGCTTAACTAGAAGAGAAGACAAAGAAGTGAAAAAGTTTTGGACTAAAATGTGAATTTGGAAGTCTTGTTAGAGTGAGATTTCCATATAGTCAGAAAAGTAGTCAGAGACATAGAGAGAAACCCAACAGAATGCAAGCCATAGAGAGCAAGAAATATTTTAACGAGAGTAATCAGCTCTGCTAAATTCTTCTGGGATTTCAGGAGAGAGTGAAGTGCAAAAAGAAAGTGAATCATTTATATAGGATTGAGAAATAGTACAAGGGCTAAGGCACATGCCTTGCATGCAGTTGTCTCCAATATTTCCTCAGCACAACATAGTCCAATTCTGCAGCATAGATCTGGAAGGCCTTGAGCACTTATGGAGTGACTTGGGTATCCTGGGCTATTGGCTGTATTGACTGAGAGTTGCTGGGGCTGGGGGAGGGGGACCCAAATTTTCTGAGTCTGCTTAGAATTCCCCAAGAAAAAACAATCATTGTATTTGGTACACAGTTGCCCCTTGTGAAGTAGAAAAAAGAGAATTTTGTGGAAATAAAAAGGGAAGAAGGAAAGAAGTATAAGGGAGAAAGAAAGAGGAGAGAAAAAGTGATGTAGATAAAGATCCTAACAATGAGAACGAATAAGGGAAGTAGAAAGCCTGTCTAGAGTACAGAAGGTGGGGTCGGGAGGAGGGAAATTTGGGACATTGGTGATAGGAATTTGCACTGGTGAAGAGGGGTGTTCTTTACATGACTGAAACCCAACCATAATCATGTTTGTTATCAAGGTGTTTATTTATTTTTATCAAGGTGTTTAAATAAAGATATTAAGAAAAAAAAGTGAGGGAGAGAAAATTGGGTAGGGAGTTTTAAGGTGAAGGATGTCTTGGAGTTACTTTCTATGTTGGTATAAATTTTTTTATAAGGAGGATACCATGAAGATACAGGCAAAGGATATGACTAACAACTTAATCAAGGACTTTGAACTGAGGAGAGACAACAGGTTCTAGAATTCAAGTGGAGTGTTGCCAGACATTGGAATAGGACACCTCAATACTACTACAAGAATATTTAGAAAAGCATAGTCATTGGTAGTTTTATGTTGGTGGTGGAGGAACAAAGCAATTTTTCTTGGGACAATTCTATTCCACAAATGAGAAGAGGAGAAAAGATGAGATGTGTGGATGCCCTGGATATTGGGCTGTTATTTACAAGTGAAAGCTACATAGAACAGCTGGACTATGTATGTTTACCCAAAAATTTAAAGTGTGGAAGGTCATTTTAGTTTTGTGATTTTTCTCCAGCTTTTTGAAGAGAACTAAGTAGAGGAACAGTTTAACTAGGGATATATGATTTGCTATGTGAAAAAAATACAGACTATGATATGATGATGCCTTTGGACTCTAAAGTTGGTAAGATCAAAGGAGAGAAGGGGTGATGGATTGTAAAGCTTTAAAAGTCAGTGGAATCATGATTTATAATGTTAGAATGTTATTTACAGTATTGGATAGATATCTTCAAATAAGTATGTGAGAAAGGTAAATCATATTAGTTGGTTACTGAGATATAAAACTACTATTTTGTGGGTCATACTTTGCAAGAACCAAGGCATGTTTACGTCCTTATGCTGTAGTCATAGTAAGAGAGATGTAAGTGACTTGGCAAAGGATTTGAGAGTTCAGTGGTGGGTGGGTTATCTATATGAAAGATGAAGTTACTGAGAGTGATAGCAATTGTAGGCTTGTTGTGGCAAGGGAGAAGAGATTGAGAGGAGATGAAGGCAGCCCCTAAATTCTTTGGTGAATGAAATAAAGATCATGCATAAGCTAAAGATTAGTGTAAGGACTAAAAACTTGTATTTTCATATTGCACATAAAAAATTAGTGGGGGATTCTGATAGAGAAAAAAAACAGAAATACCTTGGCCATAATGAAACCTAGAGGATACTATCCCGCCTACAGGCTGTGGTTTCTATGGAGTATGGGTGAATAAACACTGTTGTTGAAAGGAGAGTGGGTACTGCAGTTTTTGATCATAGAAAAAAAGGGAGGGGAAATTTCAGAGTGGGACTGAACACAGGAGATTTAGGGACGTGATACTCATAGTAGCTTGCCAAGGATATCACAGAAGAGATTGGTAAGATGGGGTTTTGTAAGAAATTATAGAGCATCTTTAAAAGAATGAATATATGGGGCCGGAGCGGTGGTGCAAGCTGTAAGGAGTCGGTCTTGCCTGTGGTAGCCTAGGATGGACCACGGTTTGATTCCCCGGTGTCCCATATGGTCCCCCAAGCCAGCAGTGATTTCTGAATGCATAGCCAGGAGTAAACCCTGAGCATCACTCGGTGACGCCCCCCAAAAAGAATGAAGATAAATTTAAAAAATGATCCTATAGTGAGCTAATGAAGGGGATTTTGGGAGTGACCTTGTGGAGGGAAGTGGGCAATGGTGGAGAATGTTTTGTTGGACTGATATATGCATGAAACGATCGTTAACAATATCTCAATAAAATTGTTCAAAAAGAAAGTAAATATTTAAATAAAAGGGAAATATAATTATTTCAAAATATAAAACGTCCTTCTTCAAGAAGCACAGAAATACATGTGTGACAGCAGGCATTTCTCTTGTGCCATCTCTCTCCTATCTTTCATTCAAAGATCTGTTGCCCTGGCTTGTATGTGTTTGCCCAGCTGAATGTGTAGAGCTCAGTCATCCTTATATGAGAGACTATGAGTTTAAGGCACTAGGAAAGGCCCCTAAGTGAATATAATTTGCATCCATTAATGTTAAGGGTAGTCAGTTTGTGTGAATGAATAAAATTCTCAGAAGACTGTCAGAACATCAGACAGAGCTATTCTTCCTAGGGTGAAGTTATGAAGCAGAGCCACTTACCAACTCTGAAAACCAGCCTGTGCATTGACAGTTATTAGAAAGTGAAGCCTATTTTCCCTATTTTGGTCCTATGTACTACATTACAGTTCTCCTAAGAGGGGCCTGAACAGACACAAATGACATGGTAGGCAGAATTATGCCATTTCACATAGTTGCAGAAATTACCCTTGAAGAGCCAAAAGTATTCCTGATCTTGATACTTTTTGAAAATGGGAAATAGGCTGTATAAGAAATTCAGAGTTTTCATGACTTCTTTGCTGGCAGAGTTTAGTAATAAATCCAGAGATATTTGAATGAGAGAAAGACTGAAATGTGCCATAGAGTGCCTGTTATTGAGTTAAATAGTGAAGCCATTTGTATCATGCTTTCTTTTACTCAAAAGAAGAGAAAAGCATTATGGTTTTTGCTTAATTTTGGGGTGGTGTCTACTGTCTTACCTGCTGTGCATAGAGGATATGGGCCATGTAAATATTTCCTCAGCATGACAGGGGCTCTAAGTCCCCTTCTTTACTCACCTGCTGGCTGCCAGGCTCAGCATTTCCATCATTCTGCCGATTAAATGAATCACAGATCAAAAAGTTCCA
This sequence comes from Suncus etruscus, assembly GCF_024139225.1. Lineage (NCBI taxonomy): Eukaryota > Metazoa > Chordata > Mammalia > Eulipotyphla > Soricidae > Suncus > Suncus etruscus. The sequence goes on from NC_064851.1 coordinate 133,646,218, forward strand.
TTTTACTGTGGCAGTTTAGCAATCTTTTTTCAATTGTGCAAGGTTTGTAGTCTAAGGGAGGACTGTAAAAAGGCAATAATGCAAAGTGTCTCAGTTGTTTAATGGAATAGCATTAGTCATATTTCTGGCTTTTACAAGTACGATTGGGGAAAAACATTTTCCTTTGTTTCAAATACAATAAAAATATTTTATGTAGTTCAGTAAGAAGTAATGCTTCCACGAGTGCCATTTTTATGTCTCTTTGCTTTGTTACCCCTAGAAATCACATTATCTTTGTCTAACAAATTCTGTGCTTCTCACCAACAATGTTAATTATACAGATTTGCAAGCAAGTGAATGGCTAAAGCTTTGTACGATCTGTACTTGCAGCCCAAGCTATGCCACCTTTACATTAAACATTTCTAAATGGGAGTAGGTATAGATGTTTAGTGAATGACATGTAGGCACAGAGAGGAGTAGATCAGAAGTGCTACTAAGATTACTTGGTAACCTTGGGAGCAGGTTAGCATATTCACAGCCTATGAAACCTTTACCCAAGTCATTTAAAAAAATCTTAGAAAGAGGGGCCGGAGCGATATACAGTGGTAGGGCACTTGCTTTGCACATGCCCAATCTAGGACAGACCTTGGTTCGATCCCCACCCCCACCCCCCGGGTCCCATATGGTCCTACGAGCCAGGGGAGATTTCTGAGTGAATAGCCAGGCGTAGCCCCTGAGCGTCACAGGGTGTGGCTCAAAATTACAAAAAGAAAAAAAATCTTAAAAAGAAACCTTGTACTTTTTTCTTTATTTGTTTTTGGGCCAGACCCGGAGGTGCTCAGGGATTACGCCTGGCTCTGCACTCAGAAATCACTCCTGGCAGGCTCAGGGAATGCTGAGAATCTCATTCAGGTCCGTCCTGGGTTGGCTGCCTGCAAGGCAAACACCCTACTGGCTGTGCTATCACTCTGGCTCCAGAAACCTTGTACTTTTTAACCTTCGATACTTTCCCATCCCCTTACCAATCAAAACTTCACAACCCATCAGCATTTATAGATTTATCTATTTTGGATTTTTATCATATGCTTTGTAATATACTTCTTCCACTTAACTGTTTTTCAGTGGTTAACAAAGCAAAGTATATGAGGACTTTATTATTTTTAGGGATTGTTGAGATTCTGTGATATAGATAGACCACATTGTATTTATTTTTTATTTGGTGATGACCATTTGGGCCATTGTCACCATATTTATTTTTTGTGGGTCCACACCTGACAATACTCAGGGCTCATTATCACTCCTGACAATGCTTGTGGAACAATATGGGGTAGCAGGGATCGCCTGTATTCAAGACAGACATTCTACTTCTCTCACTAATTAAGATTGTCATGCTAGTTGTTAGTGTAGTTATTTCCCTAACTGTATTCACTTCTTTTTATGGTGAGCTTGACATGAGCCAGTCCTTCTGGCTTTCATTTCTATTGTCTCTGGACATTATTATAATAATGTCCTTAATTTTTCTTAAAACTCATAAATGAGTGAGGCTATTCTGTGCCTATCTCTCTCCCTCTGACTAATTTCACTCAGCATAATAGATTCCATGTACATCCATGTATAGGAAAATTTCATGGCTTCTTCTCTTCTGATGGCTTCATAACAGTCCATTGTGTATATGTATCACAGTTTAAACCTTTAGCCATTCATCTGTTGAAAGGCATCTTGGTTGTTTCCAGAGTCTGGCTATTGTAAATAATGTGGCAATGAATATAGGTGTGAGGAAGGGATGTTTGAATTGTATTTTTGTGTTCTTAGGGTATATCCCTAGGATTGGTATAGCTGGATCATATGGGAGCTCAATTTCCAGTCTTTTGAAGAATCTCCATATTGTTTTCCATGAAGGCTGGACTAGACAGCATTCCCACCAGCAGTGAATAATAATAGTTCCTCCACTCTCCATATTCCCATTAGCACTGGTTGTTCTTGTTTGTTGTGATGTGTGCCAGTCTCTGTGATGTGAGATGATACCTCATAGTTATTTTGGTATGCATCTCCCTGATGATTAGTGATGTGGAGCATTTTTTCCTTGTGCTTTTTGGCTATTCTTTGAGGAAGTGTCTATTCATTTTTTTCTCCCCATTTTTGGATGAGGTTAGATTTTTTTCTTGTTAATTTCTGTCAGTACCTTGTATATTTTCAATATTAACATCTTATTTGATGGGTAGTGTGTGAATAATTTTTCCCATTTTGTGGGTGGCTTTAGTATCCTAGGCACTATTTCCTTTGAGGTGAAGAAGCTTCTCAGCTTAATGTATTCCCATCTGTTTATCTCTACCTCCACTTGTTTGGAGAGTGCTTTTTCTCCTTGAAGATGCCTTTATGAATATTAAATCAATCAATATCACTCATGAGTAGTATCTGCTATAATAGAGTCTACTATATTGACTCTTGTAACTTCAGTGCTTGGTCTCATGAAGAACTGACTGACTGTATCATGATGGATGCTCCTGAATTTTAGATGGTTCTTTCTCTTTTATTTTCTCTCATCCTTGAGAAACTCTACTACTGTCTTTCCCCCTTCTCTCCCCCTTCCCTGTTTCTCTGTTTCTTCTCTCTCATCAAAAATCACTGCAGGGTCTTCCCCGCCCAGAGATTCTGGAACTAGCTGACTCTGCTGTGTCTCTGGAGCAAGGCAGGCATCTTGGGCCTTCTCTTTGCTTGATTCAGCTTGGAAAATTTAATCCTCTCCGGCATCCTTCCCTGAGGGCTCGCCTTCTCTTGAGGTGAGGCTTTCCCACCCAGAGACTGTGGAACTAGCGCTCCTGGCAGTATTGATTATTGTATACCGGGGATTGAACTTGAGTCTGTGCCAGTTTGGGCATATACAAGGTAAATACCCTTCCACTGTGCTATCACTCCTTCCCCAAAATTTGATTCTTTAAAAGAAACTTTTGAATTTGAAAGGAAATATGTGAACCAGTAAATGCTTTATAGGCTCATGCTCAGTCACTGTAACAAACTTCAAATCTTGACAGGTAATGATTGACATATTGCTTTAATAACTCTTTGTCAACTATAATGACTGTTTTATTTATAGTTGATGACAATAGCATTTTGTATGATGAGCCAATCCATATGGGTGGAACTGATGTGAAAAGGTTATCATTATAATTTTAGCACAGTTTAAATTGTGGCATGTTGTGTATTTTGAATAAATGTCAGAGAAAGATGATATTAGGAAAGAAGTTGTTTCAAAGAAAACTAATACATGTGGTAGTTATTAACATGATATTTCTCCTTTTTATTTAAATTATTTTTTAAACATTTAGTTGAAGGGGAAAATGGATCCTTAGTGATACATTCCCTTATGCCCATTATATGTGCATTTTTTAATATGTAGGGATATATTAGTACTAAGAATGCCTTTTAAGAAAGTTTCCAGCTTGTGTTACTCAAAGTGGAACTACTGCCCCCTGAAGGGTGGTGCTGGAGCAATTCAGATTTGATTTAATAATAATAATAATAATAATAATAATAATAATAATAATAATAATAGATTTAATAATAAATTTGGTTGTAATTGAGGGGCACTCTGTTTACTTACAGAAGGTAGACTTCTTGAGTGATTTTTTTTCAGAATATAGCAAGGAAGGTATAGACATGCTTTTCTTAGTTTAGTAGAAGGTGACCATATGAAACATTGAGTATTATACTCAGTGTCACATGTTGGGAAGTTTGTCCTACATTTTAAGAACTTGCCCACCATCTCCTCCTGAGATTGCCAGCTTTCAGCTGTGTGGACACTGTGTCCATACTTTGTTATGGGTCGGTATACATCTCTTTTAAGAATAGTGGTCTCTACTTTTAATCTACAACAAAACAGAATGAAGTCTGGTTAACTGTCTATGCAAGTATCCAGCATACTAGGGACATTAGTCAGACTCATTTTCTTTTTCTTTTTCAGAAGACACATTAATGTATAGTTTAGTTTTTGTTTTCGAACTACACCTGGCAATAATCAGAGCTTACTTCTGACTCTGTATTCAGAGATCACTCTTGGCAGGGTTCACAGGACCTTGAAGGGTGCTAGAGATCAAACTTAGTTCTGCTGTGTGTACAGCAAAACCTTACCTGATGTCCTATATCTCTGGCCCTAATGCACATTTATACCTGTTTGTGTTCTAAGATGGAAGTAGGGGGACAGAGGGCACATTTTGAAGGATAGTAAAGAATGTGTTATGGAAAGTGTGGAGGTTCTGAAAGCATCATTGCCTTATTTATTCCCAAATTGTTGGGGTCAATTGGGAAACCTTTGTGAACAGTTTTATTTATATTGACATTATAATGTAATCATGTCTTTTTTGACCTCTTAACTTTGAACCTTGGTGCTTTCTAGTTTAAACTATAGCTTTTCTGTACTTCAAAGGGCTAGTTCTCATCACCTCCTTTTTGCTCCAACAGAAACAGTACTCAGTGTGACTTGGATAGTAAAGGATGGCTTTGGTTTTAAATCATTGTTAAAAACAACATTATCACTTAAATTGCATGTACTGAGCACACCAAATTTCTATTTGTTCTTTAAAATTAATTTTGTGGTTATAAAAAGCAAATAAGAAGACAGCTATTTTAGAAGATGGAAAAAACATATGAAAATGATGAATTGACCTGTACATTTAATATCTAATGTAATATTTTCAATTTCAAAAGCCTTATTAGTTTTCAGAGAAACATTTCACATTTAGACCTAGAGTCAGTTAAGAATTTAAATATTTCTAAAAGTTTACCCAAACAAAAACCATTACAATTAATCCTTGCTTTTTCAATTGAGATTATGTCTAGAAAAAAAAACCTTAAAATAACAATTTAATGCTCACTGTTTTTATTTTATAAATTATTGGGCATTTTATACATTAGATGAGTTGCCCAGAGTTTTATAAATATTTTTAAATAAAACTTATTCTTTTTTTAAAATTTAATTTATTTAAAGAACAGGCATCACTTAGTTGACGTAGTTGATCATAATACATTTGTCTCCAGATAAGTGGAAGCAAAATTATTGAAAAAAAAAAGAATAGCTGAAAAAAGAAGGTAAAGTAAAGAAGAAAGAAAAAAGACCCAAGATTTTATTAACGAGCAAATTTGTTAAAATATTGTATCTCCAGTGAGATCATTAAGTCATTGGCAGAAGGTTTAGTATGTTCTTGTTGCTAGCTGACTATTCTGTTATTTCATTTCCTAACATTAAGTGATATCAGCTATACATTGACATTTAAATTGGTATGTTCCTATGGGGATGACAGCATCAAGATGAAGTTGTCCAGGAATTCAAAGCACTATTACTGATAATGTGGCTTTTGTGGGGCTTGTTTTTGTTGCCAGGACTCCTGGAAGTAGGAGAAGAAGGCAGGGAAGGACTCCTGGAAGTAAGAGAAGGCAGGGAGGGTGCTCACACTCATTCAAAAAATGTTCTAGTGATATCAGCTCAAATACTGGCATACCTAGTATTTGGTCAGATTGGTGTCTGCAGAGAATCAAAAAGGAATGATGAAGCTGGATTATAGGCAAAGTGGAGATTGTGTTATGGCTGCAGCAGACTTGGCTGTGGCCTGCCCATTTTTCCAAGATCATCGGCTTTCATCTGCTTTGCCTTTGTACTCATGATTTTTTATGGGTTGGTTTACATATCTTTGAGAACAGAGTGAATCTATGGATTTGGCAGGGTGTAAACATGGCAACAGTGTTTGTGGGCATGGTTACAGCTGCAGGTCTCCCAGCAGTACAAAAAAGGCAGGGGGAGGGTGCCCACACTCACTTTCCAAAAGTCCTGGTGATATCAGCCCAAATACCAGCATACTTGGAGTTTGTTCAGATTGCTATCTGCAGAGAATTGTAGAGAAGTGGTGAAGCAGGGCCACTGGCAAAGTGGCTATTATGGTGATGGTTGCAGCAAGCCTGGCTTTGGCAGGGAGGAGTGTGTCCTCTCTTCAGTTGTACAGTTGGTGTATCCATGATTGTTCATGGCTTGGTTTATTTATATCTCTTTTGAGAATAGAGTAAATCTATGGAGATGGCCTGCTTCAGATATGGTGATTGTATTTAGAACTTATTCTTTCTTAAAATAATTTTTTGATGTTTGGGCCACAGGTGCAAGCACTCTAATTTGCATTTAGAAATTTCTCCTATCATGTTAGGAGGATTATATGGGTTGCTAGGGATTGTACTTAGGTCAGCCACGTGCAATGCAAATGCCCTGCTGTGCTATTGTTCCAGCCCCCCCCCCAATGTTTTAAATTAAGTCACTATGAGATATACAGTTATAAAGTTGTTTATGAGTAAGTTTCAGTCATATAACATCCCAACACCCATCTCTCCACCATTGCTCCATTGCACCATTTCCTGCCATCTAAGACCTCAGTTATCCTCCACTCACCCCCTACCATACCCTGCCATTATGGCAGACATTTTTCTTCTTCTTCTTTCTCATCATTTTTGTAGAAATTATTCTTTTAAGTTATGTTTTTCAAAAAAGCCTGCTGAGAAAAGATAAATAAGGTTTATTTACTTATGGATATATATAAATACAAAATGTAAAGTGTTTGTTTGGAAAGGTTAAAATAAGACATTAATGCATAATTATTGTTAAGTATTTATTCAGTTCAATATTTTATTTATTTTCTTGTTTACTTGTAATGATTTCTGAGCCATACCTAGCAATGCTTGTGGCTTACTCCTTGCTATACAATCAGGAACAACTCCTAATGATACTAGAGGAACCATATGTGATGCTGGGCATTAACTCAGGATTAGATGTGTGCAAAGCAAGCACCCTACCTGCTATACTATCTGGTTCTAGTTCTATATTATAAAAATATTGTTAAAACAGTTTAAATTCATGGTTCTCAAAATAATATAAAAAGTATGTCACACCAGCATGACTTTCCTATGAATATTTATGTGTAGTTATATATTATAAAATATTATATATAGTATATATTATATGGTATTACATACTATTTTATAGAAACTGTTTTTTTTCCCAGCAGAATGTCATTTTGGAGATTTTTTTTAAATAAAAACTTCATTTTTTTACTAATATTGACCTTTTAGACCTAATAATAGCATTTTGGTCAAAGAAATATATATCAAATTATTCTTTTTCTTTTCCATTGAACTGATTTTATTACAAAACTAAAATTAATATTTTAGCAAAAATTTTACTTTGATTTAGACCAACCTGGGGTTCTATGTGCATTTTAGTTTGTATCTGGGAATTAAGTTTCAGGAATGACCTTGTCTAATTTGAAAAGCTGTCAGAAGCAATTGTGACAGCAAGAATTTCAAAACAGGAAACTATCTTTGGGGAGATGCTCAATCAATTATGTTACCAACCTCTAGGGAACTTGTGTCTGGTGCAGCTGTAGCAGACCAGAGCCAGTACTCATGTAATAATGCTTGACTATCCATCAGCATCTCTAGATCATTAGAGTCATTTATAACATCTGCTCTCCTCACCTGACAAATCACTGCCTGAAACACACTAGCATTCAATCAGTTCAGTAATGGGTAAATATTGTAAGGGTACTCTGTTGCTCCGCTCTTGCTTTAAGAAACTGGTGATCCCACTTTCTAATATTGCAAGGATTTGGTAAGGTCTCACCCCAGGTCTCTGGTATTTTCCCCAGATTAGTCTTCCCCATTGCCTTCCGTGTCCAATGTTTCTGTTATATTTCCCTGGATTACCTATCACCCAGATCAGTTTTGGAGAAAGGGAGGAAGAGAGGGAGGGAATAAGGAGGAGAAAGAGATAAAGAGAGAGGAGAATGGAAGAGGAAAGAAGAGGAGAGAGAAGGGAAAGGGAAGGAAGGGGGAGAGAAGGGGAGAGGAAAGGAAAGAAGAGAATGGGAGAGGAGTGGAAAGAAAAGAAGAAAAGGGAAGAGGAGAGGAGGGGAGAGGAAGAGAGGAAAGGGAGAGAAGAGGAGAGGAAAGGAAGGGAGAAAAAGGGGAGAGGGGATGAGGGGAGAAGGAAGGAAGAGAAAGTACGATAGGGTAGGGCAGGGGCGAGGAGGGGAGAGGAGAAGAGAGAAGGGGAGAGGAAAGAAGAGGAGGGGAGAGGCGGAAGAGCTCAACAGGTGGCTGAGGAGGGTATGCTTTACAATAAGAAAGCTTAGGTTTGGTGTTCAGTACCACAGTGTCCCCAAACAGTGCTATGAATATAAACCTCTGAACACAGAATCACAAGAAAACTTTAGTTCTTTGCTCTCCCCTGGATAAGACCTTACCCCCTTCATACACTATGTCCTTCATTTGTGAAATACACATATTCTTTATGTAAACATATTAATACTCCAAATTCTAATAGAAAAGTTTACAGATCATAGAATTTCCCTTTGCAAGGTGTGGAGAAAAGAGAAAATAGCAGAAAAATGTAAAGGTCATGAGATGACATTAGAAAACTTCTTAGATAATAATTGTAGTATTTGCTTTGAGATGATTGTTTTATTCATTTAGAAATTTAAAAATTAAAAATATTTTAGGCACTGTGGTTTACATATTGTTATTGGTAGGATTTTTTTTTTGCATAAATCATTCTAGTATCACACGTCCACTAGAGTGTCTGCTTCCTTCATCTTTGTCCTAGTGTTCCCTCCAATATGTCCTCTCCCCAACTCCCTTTGAGGTAAGCTTCCTACCAAAAACTAGTTCTCAATTTCTGTTGCCTTTGGAAATTTGATCAGAAAACAAAACAAAACAAAACAAAACAAGACAAACAAAACAATTCCACCCCCAAATAGGGAAAAAGATGAACAGTAACTTCCTTAAAGATAGCATACAGATGGCCAAATTTACATCTTGTCCTCAATTGGGGGCTCTGCTTGGCACTCTGTAAAGGAGGTAGGAAGGTGCGCAGTTTTCCCTCTGGTAATTAGAAGTTATCTTTCCTTCCTTCCTTCCTTCCTTCCTTCCTTCCTTCCTTCCTTCCTTCCTTCCTTCCTTCCTTCCTTCCTTCCTTCCTTCCTTCCTTCCTTCCTTCCTTCCTTCCTTCCTTCCTTCCTTTCTTCCCAAATCATATAAATTAACAGTAATTTTTATCTGGACTCGTGAATCTACAATCAGGCTGTAATTGGCCAAGGTTTCTACCAGCAGCTAGTACAGCACAAGTTACTAGGAAGCATTGTATTAGCTAAATACAACCTGAACTAGTGCAATCAGTACAAAATGCTACTGAGACACCTTTTAGCATCTTCCTTACATTCTCACTCCGTTTCTTCATTCCTGCCTATGCCTATAGGAGTCAGTTCACTTACAGAAGCCTTTCCCAGGCCAGCTTTTACAGAACAGGATGAGCCTTACCCAGTCAGAGGTGCTGGGTCAGCAGCACTATAGCAGCTTCAGGATTCAGGACATAGCTGTAACAAAAGCAGGGGCTAGTGTTCAAATGCTTTTAAAATGAGGCTTTTGAGCTAAATAGACAGTACAGAGGATAAAGCATGCTGCTTATGGTCCCCAGAGCATCACTAGGAATGATCCTCAAACAGTGCCAGGAGTTAGCTCTAGTCTAGAGGGAGGGAGGGAAAAAAGGACAGAGGGAAGAGAGGGAGAAAGGAAGAAAGGAAGGAAAGAAGGAAGAAAGGAAGGAAGGATTATAATTATCTTTTTCGTTTGTTTGTTTTGGGTCACACCGGCAGTGCTCAGGGGTTACTCCTGGCTCTACGCTCAGAAATCGCTCCTGGCAGGCTCCGTGGACCCTATGGGATGTCGGAATTTGAATCACCGTCCTTCTGCATGCAAGGCAAATGCCTTTACCTCCATGCTATCTATCTTTCCGGCCCCGGATTTTAATGATCTTGAGATACTGTAGACGTGAGGCTTTTTAACTAAATAGATAGTGCTAGTTCAGGTTGTAATTAGCTATTGCATTGTTTCCTAGTAACTTGTGCTGTATATACTAACTGCTGGAAGAAATCTTGGACAAATACAGCCTGATTTTAGATTCTCGAGTCCAGATAAAATTTACAGTTAATTTATATGATTTGCCAAATTTTCTGTGTGAATTTTGATTTGTGCCAAGCACAAAGGAGAAAATGAAAATGAAAGCTTTCAATGTGCTTTTGAGAAGAGATTAAAGTAGGGGACTGAATTTTTATTCTAATTTTATATTCTTTTTGAGAGTAAGCTAAGGCTTTTAGTTTAACACTGTGAAAGCATTTGACTTTGGTCAAGTCTGCTAGATTCATATTTAATCATTTATCTGAAGTATCAGCTTTTAAAACAACCATTAGTCTGTAAGTGGCAAAAGTTACTTTAGATTTATGCTTTACAGGCTATAAAAATGTTGAAATGTGCTTTATGAAGAAGATAATTTGATAGACATTTGAATTTTTCCTTTTAGTTTCCATTTAATTATTTTGTACCTCTGATGCAGTGCTGCTGGGGCCCAGACATACTGGAATGCAGAATGCAGGGACACATTCGGCAGCGTAGGGAATTGATCCACAACTGTATGCATGCAAAGAACTACACAGAGTCCCTGTAATATATCTCAAACCCCACCTCTTTTTAGATGTAAGTGATAATTGTGTATCAGAGAATATATGGAATACCTGGACTTTGCACAGTATATATACACCTGAAATAGAGACTGAATCACATTCCCATTCTAAGGGTTAATATACATGCACTCACACACACACATACACACAAAGGCATTAAACAGATTGCTGATTTAACAGATAACTGCACGCTCCATCTTGTCCCTGATAATAGTTGAACATGTTAAAATGTTAAATCACAAAACAAAAGCAGATAAAACAGGTGAGCAAATCAAGGGCTCTGGATACTTAGCTGACTCATGCTAAAAGAAACATCAGTAAAACCTGGAGGTTATGTTGTAGAGAACTGCAGTCTTCTGTATATCAGCAGTTAGTATCAAGAAGACAAAGAGTAGTTGCAATGAAAATTACAGTGATTCAAGAATTGAGGGAAATTTAAATAGTGATATTTTCAAATAGTGATACCATTTTAAATAAAGAAAATATGAACCAGATTATTAAAAACAAGTAAATTGTCTATGCCGAGAGTTATATACAATAGGAGACCAATACAAATTCCCTTTATTGGTTTTGTTTGATTACAATTTTATCTAATTTGAAATATCTATAGTACTTTCAATTCTCTATTACTGCCCCCCAATGCTGGGAATCAAGCCAAGGTGTTTTGTGTGTAAGACTCAAACTTGACTACTGAGGTGCATCTCTGTATCCCTCTTTACCTCTTTTAAATATTGTACTGCCAATAAAAGTAGCATACATAGAAAAGAAATAATACCATAAAACTATAGATTTTTATTACTGTCAATGCTATTTATCTAAATTTAAACAATGGTAATTTTCTTACTATAGACCTTTCAAATTAATATCCCTCTGATACTTTGCCAATCTTTCACTTCAACAATATTGCCAACTTTTCTGAATGTATTTTTATATTTTATATTTTTATTTCTTTTAATTTCCTTTAGATTTTTTTTAAAGAAATTCACACAAACAATGAAAAACTATCATGATCTATTTCTTTTTCAAGGGATAACATTTACCTCCATACTGGTAATCTCTTGGGAAGAGGTGGTTATCTATTTTTTTTTTTTTTTTTTTAGTTTTTTCTTGTCTTGTCTATACCCATCAGTGCTCAGGCCTTACTCCTCTCTGTGATGAAAGATATAACTTAGGGGACCATATGTATTTCCTAGCTTGAAACTAGATTAATCTTGTCCAAGGAAAGCTGTATTTACCTGCTATACTATCTATATCTCTGGCACCTAATTTTTTCTTTTAAAATTTTCAGTTTGGGGAGATGTAGTGATAGTGCAGCAATAGGGTGTTTGCCTTACAAGCAGATGATCCAGGATAGACCTGGATTCAATCTCATATGGTCCCTGAGTCTGCCAGGAGAGAATTCTGAGTGCAGAGCCAGGAATAACCTCTGAGTAGTGTCGGGTGCAAACCAAAAATCAATAATAAATAACAATAATAATAATAATAAATTTTTCTGTTTGGGGTATAAATGATCACATAGAATAAATTCCCAAGCCCTTGTGATGAATTATACCACTGAGTTATGTGTTCTTCCTTTCTGTTTTTCTTCCTTCACACTCACTTTATTCATTGCTACCTCCTAGCTTTCTCTCTCACAAGTATTTATTGGCATTTATTACATATAGTTTAGAGGGCCTGGTACTGAATTCTGATCCTGTATTTGTGGAGCTGGAATTGTTCCATTAAGTGAAGTAGTTGATAATCAGGAGGGCGCCACTGTTTTGACAACTAGTGAGTTTCTTGGTGCTCTTTGCAACATTTGATAATGACACTCAAGGAAAGGAAATTTTCGTTGAGAAGGATTGATGGTAGTTATGGACAGGAGACTCCAAGAATCAATTGGAGGCTGGAAAATTAACTTTGTGAATAAGAGAGTCAATGGGCATAGGAAGGTCTAGAATTTTTTTGTTTCTATCTCTATGTAGCAAGAACTGGATCAGCAAACTGTTCTTTGTTTATATTCTAATGGATGATGCAATCCTTGCATGATTGTGTCAATAGTGAGGGGGAGCAATGTCTTGCTTACCTTTTCTGCTCACTTGCACCCTTGCTCCAGGCTATGAAAGAGGTGGAGGGCCTTTCCAGTGGGAGGCAGGATTCTGGATTTGCCTTCCAGAAACCAATACAGTAAGAAGAACTCAAACTAGGGTACTATTGTAAAAGGAGATTAGTAGAAAATTAGGATATCTTACTCCAAATCAGAACAAAACAAAAAAAGATAAAAAAATAATCAATATGATTAGTATAATTTATAAAAATTAGTTGGTATATAATAACGATCTACATTTATGTTTACTCCAATCTTATCTACTTCAGACAGGTTTACAATAGAAGATAAAAAAATCAATCAGATTATTGAAATGGTAGAGGAATAAGAACCAGAGTTCTTTTTTGTTTGTTTGTTTTTGGGCAGTACCCCAGTGGTGCTCAGGGCTTACTCCTGGCTCTGCACTCAGAAATTGCTCCTGGTAGTCTGGGGGAACCATCTGGGATGCCCAGAATCCAACCCAGATCTGTCCTGGGTTGCTGAGTGCAAGGCAAATACCCTACAGCTATGCTATCTCTCCGGCCCCAAGAAACAGAAGTGCATCTAATGATTGGTAGGATATAGTAGAAGCTCAATAAATATTTTTAGGTAAATTTAGGAGTGTACATGGGAAATGATTCATTTATATAATTTTTTTCCACTTGAGATGTCCACTTCTGAGGGACAGAAAAGGAGAACAAAAGTTAGAGACATAAAAATAAAGAGGGGGACTTAAGAGATAAAGCAGAAAGCATTGAATAATGAATGCTTCAGTGTGCAACATTGAGTTATTCAAATCTGGCTCCTGGAGGCAGTTTCACATTCTTAACAGGAAAGACTTATCTGATCAGGAACTTTTCATTTTTAAATTGAGCAACTTGGGCAAATTACTAATCTTTTTTTTTTTTTAATAGTTACACATTTATGAAAATGTGGATATACAACAAATGTATAAAACTGGGATTCACAGCAAACAAAGCTAACATTTTATGTCATAGGTGGATATATCAATTTAAATGTCATTTCTATGACACTTTCTACCATATCATAGTGACACTTTATAGCATATGACAGAAGAAAGTCAAATGAGATAATACTTAAATACTTAGACTGACTTCAAGGAAATATATTACCATTGGTATAATCAACCACAATAGTTACTTTTGCCTCATAAGAGTATTTTCAAATATAAACCTAAACCACAGAATTTAGGGCCACCCTTTTTGATGTAAGAAAAAGCTTTATATTTTGTTTGAATCATAATCAGCTCTAGGTAACCTTTATTTTAAACAGCTGTGAGGGATAAAATTGGATATAAAAATTCTTACATAAAAAGATCAGTGAATTTGCACAAATTTAGAGTTTGTTTATAGTGTGGGTTAGTCATAATAAAGTTGACAAACTGATTTGCAACTTAAATGAGAAATTCATTTTCTTATTAAAATGTTGTTTTATAGCTCACTGAACAAGTACTCTTTCTTATGACAAACATCTTTTAAAAAGTTCCTGGTTATCATACGATCTTATAATATGGAGCAAAGATTCATACTTAAATATTGCCTCTTGCCTAGGAAAATAACAAAGACAAACAAAAACAATAATTACTATAAAAACAAGCCACATTCATTTCTCCTGGAATGAAGCAAACATGAAGAACTTTAAGAAGAAATAGAGCATGTATAACTTCAAATAAAGACATTCTCTGGTTTATCTCCAGTAGTTCATTATCTTAGACCACCAAAATAGACTCTCTAACTTTCTCTCTTTTGTCTTGTCTAGAAGAGCTATGACCTGAAAGACACTTGAGTTCTTGGAGTAATTAGTCAAATTAATCAGTAATTCTTTCTTTCCAGCTGGACCTGGACGGGTCCAAGGAACTTTCTAGAAGAGAAAAAGAGGAAATCGAGAAGTTGGAAGCAAAAGGGCGTTACATGAAAATGCATTTCTTGGGGAAAACAGGGCAAGCAGAGGTTGACCTGGTCCACTTGGCCATCACCAGGAAGCACGGGAGGAGGAGGCTAGAAGGTGGAGGAGGAGGAAGGGAGGAGAGGGAAGCCAGTGGATGCTGATCTCTGTCCCCCAGCAATCGACTCAAGAGGGCCTGCCAGGCCAATGCAGGCCTGATGCCTCCTGTCCACCTGTGCCCTGTCGCTTCCTCTTCATCCCAGCATAGAAATCATTTGGGGGACTGGTGGGGTGTAGGTGCTGCTGTCTCCTAGACAGAAAGATGCTGTTAGAGAATGGTTAGAGAATACTAAGTGATGCCGGATGTCCAGGTTGTTTTTAGAACCAGAGCCTGGGAGGGTTTTGGGAGGGCCAGGGCTCCCAGGGATGGGATGTGACCTCCACCTGGGCTGTGACCCCTAGCAGGCTGCCCTTCTGTGTTCATTGGAGACTGGTCCAGGGCCCAGAATTCCACATCGCTCTGTGTTTATTTCAGACACCCCAGTCCCGGTTTAGCAGATAGATTAAATTCCACTTTATGATTAATAAAACATTTATAAGTTGATACATTTGACAATAAATTAATATATATATATATTTTAGAAAATTGACACTAAGCTAAATAGAATATGTCTTTGGAGAAAATTTTCTAATGAAAGATTTTTTTTAAAAAGATAATTTAGTTTGATAAAATGTAAGGCACAGAGAAGATTCATAACCAAAGTTTTAGCCCAAACTCACTTTAAAACTCCAGGTGATGCCTCTTTGCTCTGTCCAAATGCCAAGAGCGCGATTTACAGATGACTGGCTGATAGAACCATGACCGGACTGTATGTATCCTGAGACTAATTAAAAAGCCCTAGTTTAGGGTTTGAGCTACGACCTGCACAACAACCATGATCTCTAGTTCCAGAGATCTGTCTGAGACAATTGCAATGGAAAGAGACTTCTGGAAACAATGAAAGACGCTATCCCAGGCCCCATCCTAGGACCAGCGCAAAGACCAAGACCACCAAACACAGAAGTTGGATTAAAATGACACTGAGGGAACAGAACTTCTAGAACCACAAAGAAAGACTTCATCATAAGTTCCACTCCCTGACCTGTGCAGATACCGAGATCTCTAGATACAGAGGTCTTATTTTATCACTCAGGACGGAGCCGAAGTCTTCCATACACCACAAAAGCACCAAGGGGAGAGTAAATGAACCTGAAAGGAGTCTATAGTTAATCCCATGACAATATACTTCAAGGGTGGAGAAACCCTGTATCTCTTAGGCCAAGGAAATTCCTTTTCAAATGACTCCAATATTTACTGTGCCTGTGCAGGAGGGAAGAAAAAAGAAAAAAAAAGGCAAAAAGCACAAAACATTTTTTATATATTTATCTTGTTTTTGCTGATTTCTTTGTTTTGGTGTGGCTATCGAAGTAGTTGTCTCCATTTATATTTATTTTTTTCTTCTTTTCTTTTCTTTCTTTATGTGCTCTGCCAAGCTTTTTATCTCAAGACCATGACTTTTATGTGGTGCTTATCTTTATTGTTGGAGTGCTCACTGGATATTTTATTTGACACTTATTTTTGTACTGTTGTGGTGTTCCACCCTTCTTTTTTTCCCTTCGTCTCTCAAACCTAGGATGAGAGCCTCCAGAAGGACTTTGCCCATTTTAGGCGTATTTGATTTTTCCCCCCAGTTTATTACTTTTCTCTTCTTCAAACAAAACCACATAACTTGAACTATCGAGTCCCGCCTCCCAATTAGAGGGGAAAATAAGGGAGGTACCAAGACCAAACAAGTGTAGGACCACTAAGTAGTAAGCTAGGCACAGAGGGGACCATTTATTCTAGTAGCCCCCGGGGGTGAGGGAGGAGGATATGGAAGGTAGGACGGGAGTGGAGGTGGAGGGGAGGACAATTCGGTGATGGGAATTCCCCTGATTTTATGTTAATATGTACCTAAAATATTATTGTCAATGATATGTAAGTCACTATGATTAAAATAAAAATTATATTAAAAAAAGAACTCCAGGTGATGCTGATGAAAATCATTGTGGAGGACTCTCAATCCTTGACCAGAGTTGGATAGAACTGGTGGAAAATTCTTCAGTAAATTCTGTAGACATTATTCTATTAAGCTTCAGTTACAGTAATGAGAAGTCAGAAGGCCTTTGATTTTTCCCTTCTCCTGTTTCCTATTTGATGATATTTCTGTGATTTCCCACTCTGTTTCCTAGGTATTAATCACAAAATAAGCACATGCCCAGACTCTTGATTCAGACCTTAAATAAGGAGTCAGCTAATGTAGGTGGAAAAGTAAAATTTTTATCAATTGGATGATTACATTTTTGGCCCTCATAGGGGTGAATAGAGGATGTAGATATTTCTTTCATGTATGAAGATCCAAAAGATATTTTTGACTCACTAAAGTATTTTCTAGCTTATGTTTAAATACCCCATAGTTTAAAAAAGGTAGATAATGATAGAATCTATAAGTTTTCTGATTTGTTGTTGTTGATTACTGGTCCTTTTAAAGTTAATTGGTATCAAATATTTCCTCAATTTATGAAAATATTTGATTACAGTTTTTGGTTATAATTTGGATTGGAGATTACATCAGTAGTAATTGTCATGATTAGTAATGTTTCACTTCACACCTTTTCTTTCAATCCGTCACCCTTGAGAATAATTCCTTTGGTCCTTATTACTTTATCAGTATGTACAGGACTGATATGAGTTAAGAATTTATATTTCAATATATTTATTTTTTTAAAATTGAGGCATAATATTAGTTTCAAGTATATATTTTAATATTTGTACATATTAAGAAATGATGGCTAGTCTCTAAGTACATTGTTAATATTTTATGGTATTTTATGGTATTAATTAAAATAGTAGTCATGAAGTTTCTGCTTTGTTTTTGTTATTCAGTAACTTGAATACTTAAATATTGTATGACATTGTAGAGTTTATTTCAGACAACTAAAAATGGTAATGTACACTGTAAATAGATATAGATAAGTTTTGTTCTGCTTATATGTTTATAAAAACAAGTGAGGATACAAAAATAAGTTTGAATTTATTGTAAATTAGCACACTTTGTAGGTTTATAATATTAATATAAATTAATCTAAACTTTCATATGTTAAAATTTTTTAAGTCAACTTAATTGAAGCATAGTTTTTGTAACTATTTTAAGGTGGCTCAGTGAATTGAGAAATGGGTGTATGTGGGTAACTGCTATCATAATAATAATTTTTCAAATATTTAATGTCCTTCAAAGTTCTAATTGGATCCTTTAGAATTATTTCTTATATCTGCAGGCCCGAGATTTGTTTTCTGTTTTTTTTTTTTTATCGATTAGTTTTGATGATTTTAAAATGGAATATATTTAGAGTTATACATGACACTTTATTATGTGTTTGATTTCTTAAGGTTTTAGAGATTAATCCAATTGTAGAATACTTCAGTAGTTTCATTCTTAGTTTTATTGCTAAATTGCAAATGGATAAAATGTATGTATATTTTATGGCTTTTGAACTATGCCCAGTTCTAGCCATTTTGTATATAGCTGATATTACCATTTTTTATTTTTTTTTTTTTTTTTTTTTTTTTTTTTGTGGGTGTGCTTTTATTTTCTTGGTTCAGATACCTAAGGAATGAAGGGGAGTAATAGGGTTATAATGGTATATTCAACTTCATTGGAAACTACCAAACTTTTTCCCAAAGCAGTAGGCATTTTATTCTATAGTATGAATTTTCTCCATTTTCTCACCAACATTTGATAGTCAACATCTGTGTAGCCAACATCAGTGTAACTGATATGCCTAGTCTTATAATTTTAATTATAAAATCAGTTAAAAGTGGTATTTAATCATGGGTTCAGTATACTTTTACTAATTGTACAATAAAATTTTTCATGCAGTTATTAGTCATTTTTTTATTATTTTTGGTGTAATGTCTTTTGATTTTTGACCATATTTTATGTGTCTTTAAAATTTATATCATTTAACTTATTGAATTTGTCAGTTAAATTCCTATACTTTTTAAAAATAATTTATTGGGTCATCAATATAATTTTATTAATTATATTGATTATTATATAGCATATATATATTTAATTAATTATATAGCATCAATGCACTGTCATTTATTTTTTATATGTATATAATATATATATATTAATTATATAGCATATATATATATTTAATTAATTATATAGCATCAATGCACTGTCATTTATTTTTTTTTGTTTGTTTTTGGGTCACACCCAGCGGTGCTCAGGGGTTACTCCTGGCTGTCTGCTCAGAAATAGCTCCTGGCAGGCACGGGGATTCGAACCAACCACCTTTGGTCCTGGATTGGCTGCTTGCAAGGCAAACACCACTGTGCTATCTCTCCAGGCCCTGTCATTTAACTCTTGATCTGAAAATTTATTCCTTCATGTCTTTTTTTCCAGATGAGACTAACAGATTAATATTATTAGTTTTGAAGAGGAAGATTTAAATCTCTTTTCCTTGATGTATATTGAGGCTATCTACATATACTTAAAGTTAAATGTTCTTTTTTTTTCCTCTTTTTTTTTGTTTATTTGGTGAGCATACAAGAAGCATACACAACAAATTTGACTAATTGGGTACTAGCACCTTAGACTGTGGTGCTGATTGGATCCTATGGTCTTGGGTACTACCAGGGCCACCCCAGTGATTCTTCAGGTGGCCATCAGGTGGTTGGGATTGAAACAGGGTTTGGGGTGTATACTGTCTTCCTAGCTCCTTTTTTAATGTTGAAAATAATATGAGTAGGTATTATATATTTATAGATTAATGGTAATATATATTAAAGATTCATAACATTTGAGGACTCTTCAATTGGTTTTGTTTATGAGATTAGTTGTCAATTTTTTTTTCCTTTTTTTTAACATCAACTTCAATTTATTAACTGGGGATAATATAGAATGAATAGAGATGACATGAATAACAGATGAGGGCAGGAAAGGAAGCAAAACAAGAATGGGGTTAATGGGGGAAAGAGGATGGATGGTGCGAGGGGAGAGGGTCGTGATTATTGGTGACAGATATTCTTTGCTTCGTTACTTTTGGACCCATTGAAAAATGGTAGCTTAGCAAAAAAAAGACCCTCAACCCTGGCGTGTGTGTTCTTGGAGCCGGGTGGCTTTCCATGATGTCCTTCTGGGTGTCAGAGTCCCAGTCTAAAGCGAGGATGTCTGAGATTAGCCGGTACTAGGCCCGGTTTAGCCCCTGACAACACCTGCCACGAGGTTCTTTTTCTGAGAACATTCAGGTCAACCTCGACCCATTCTTCGAGTTCTGTGGCCACTGGTCTTCACCACAGTCTTCTCTTCATCATGAGCTCCAGCACCTTGGCCCACTGTCCTCTTTGGGTGTTTTCCACCTCGCTGCTCTCGATGACACTGAGCTTGGCTTGCGTTCCTGATTAGCTCCTGCGTTTTTTGGAGGAGACCTTGGGTCTCGCTGAGCTGCTTTTTCAGGTGACAAGGTTAAATGTTCTTAAATACTTTTTGGTGTGGGGAAAGCACTCAAATGGAGTTCAGCAGCTTGAAGTCCTTCCTCCCCCTCAGCAATTCTTGGCCAACTAGGCCAGAGCACAATGCAAGGACTAGGATGTCATAATTTGGGGCCATAAGGTGCCCAGTGGGCTCCAGATCTGATCCTTGTAAAGCTCAAGAGACCACATGGTGCTAGAGATTAAACATAAGTTGGGTTCAGGTTAAGCCTGTCCCCTAACAACTGTAAGCATTTCCCAACCCAAGATAAAGTATTCTTAATGTGCTGACCCTTTATAATAAATTTTTCTTTTGAGGTAACTGATGATCTTTCTGATACTAATTCCTTTTCACTAGTAGTGTGTTTTCGCAAGTATATTTTTTATCATTTTATATCCTATTTTACATTTTTATTATTTTACTATTTTTTCACTTTTTTAGTTTCTTATAAATTCTTTTTCTTCCTTCCTTCCTTCCTTTTCCTTCCCCTTCCTTCCTTCCTTCCTTCCTTCCTTCCTTCCTTCCTTCCTTCCTTCCTTCCTTCCTTCCTTTTCCTTCCTTCCTTTTCCTTCCTTCCTTTTCCTTCCCCTTCCTTCCTTCCTTTTCCTTCCTTCCTTCCTTCCTTCCTTCCTTCCTTCCTTCTTTCCTTCCTTCCCCTTCCTTTTTTCCTTCCTTCCTTCCTTCCTTCCTTCCTTCCTTCCTTCCTTCCTTCCTTCCTTCCTTCCTTCCTTCCTTCCTTCCTTCCTTCCTTCCTTCCTTCCTCCCTTCTTCCTTCCTTCCTTCCTCCCTCCCTCCCTTCTTCCTTCCTTCTCCTTCCTTCCTTCCTTCCTTCCTTCTCCTTCCTTCCTTCCTTCCTTCCTTCCTTCTTCCTTCTTCCTTCCTTCCTTCCTTTCTTCCTTCCTTCCTTTCTTCCTTCCTCCTTTCTTCCTTTCTTTCTTTCTTTTCTCTTCTTCTTTCTTTCTTTCTTTCTTTCTTTCTTTCTTTCTTTCTTTCTTTCTTTCTTTCTTTCTTTCTTTCTTTTTCTTTCTTTCTTTCTTTCTTTCTTTCTTTCTTTCTTTCTTTCTTTCTTTCTTTCTTTCTTTCTTTCTTTCTTTCTTTCTTTCTTTCTTCTTTCTTTCTTTCTTTTCTTCTTTTCTTTCTTTCTTTCTCTTTCTTTCTTTCTTTCTTTTCTTTTTCTTTCTTTCTTTTCTTTCTTTCTTCTTTCTTTCTTTCTTTCTTTCTCTTTCTTTCTTCTTCTTCTTTCTTTCTTTCTTTCTTTCTTTCTTTTCTTTTCTTTCTTTCCTTTCTCTCTCCACCACAGGGGAAAAAAGTGAATGGTACCAGAAGCAAACAATTGTATGAACATTGAGTGGAAATAAAATTCATCAAACTCAAATACCAAACCCAAAGTCATCAACAACAGGATCAAGATACCCAATCTACATCAAGTTATATACAAAAGGGACCAGCCACACTAGCAGTCCAGGATGTAAAGAGGGGAAGTATGGGATGCATGCTGGGAACAGGGTTGAAGGGAGGACAACATTGGTGGTGGAAATGGCCCTAATTCACTGTCACTTTGTACCTTAAATATAACTGTGAAAGATTTTTAATTCACATTGGTCACAATAAAAACAAAACAAAACATATTGTCACACCCGGTGGCGCTCAGGGATTACTACTGGCTCTGAACTCAGAAATTGCTCCTGGCAGGCACAGGGGGCATATGGTATGCTGGGGATTGAACCCAGGTCCATACCCAGTTGGCTGTGTGCAAGGCAAACACCCTACTGCTGTGCTATTGTTCCGGCCCCATAATTTAATTTTTAAAATGCTCATCATTGGTTATAGATAAAGTCATCTTTATCATTTAGAGATACTCAGGAAAATATTAATATTTACTAATCTACAAATCTTATCAATTCAATAAATGGGCCAAAGGATTATTTCAACTTTTTAAACTCACCTTAATTAAATCTTTCACAGGCTCTTAATGTTACAACTGGATGTCATACAGTTTATTTGAATTTGGAAGAAATATTACAGAATACAGCTGAAATAATTAACATTGGCAGATGGATCAATGAGTAATATACACATAATATGGTAAAACTTTTATGGCATTGTAAAGTAAAATGTGTGATTTAAACAGGAAGCAAATAGAGTTATAGAAGCAATAACTGGACAGGGAAATATTGACATCACTGTCATTGATGGGAGAGAAACTTAGTGAAGAATTATTTATTGACAAAATGAAAAGTTGTGATAAAAAGATAAAAGACATGCTTAAAGAAGTCGTGTCAGCAGAATAACTTTACATAAAAGGAAATGTTAGATGAAAAAAGAAAAGAAATGATAAAAAGGAAAGAAATGCAACTGCTAGAAATTGATCCAGACTTACAAAGAAGTTTGATAATTATCAAACGTATAGAAGAGATGCTTGCTTCATATTATAGGTTCTAACTGGAGAAGATGACAAACGCTATTTAAATTTTTTCTTATTTTCTTCACGGTGAAGCAAATTCTTTAATAGCCATTGTTTGTCCTAAGTTATGAAAGGTGAGTACACAGAGTTTTAATATTTTATTTCTGTTAACTTTTTATTAACAGTTTAAAATACAGTTTGGCAACATTTAAAGAACCCATCATATAGACACAGTACATTTCATGGACTAGAAAGTTTGCTTTGCATGGTTTGACCTTACATAGAAATTTCAGTTTGATATGACCATGCAGAGGAAGAACTTTTTGTATTTCTAATTTTCCACTCATCCTTTATATGTTTGTCTTAATCTGTTAGGACTTCTATTTAAAACATTCCAGAGACTGTGGGTGGTATATAAATACCCAGAAATTTACTTACAGTTCTGGAGACTGGAAGTCTCAAACAGGATGCCAGTATGGCTGGGTTGGGGCTCTCTTCTGGGCAAAGAATTCTTTTGTATTCTCATTAAGTGGAAAGAGTTAGAGAGATACTGCTCTCAAAGCAATATTGTCACTCAAAAGGTCTATTTTCATGACTCAATCACCTCCCTAAGGTGTATCTGCTAATACCATTATCCTTGGGGCTTAAAATTTGAACATAAATTCTAGGAGGGCACAAACATTGTTCAACTTTCTAAACCTATGCTTTTGTCCCATAGCACATTATTATTATATTATTATTATTATTACTATTATTATTAGTAGTAATAGAAGTATACTTTGCATTTTTAGTTTTTTTTAGAACTCAGGAAACTATGTGTGGTTCCAGGGATAAGACCAGCAAGTAAAAGTAGTTAAGTCTTATACTATCTCTCAACCATGCCTGGATCAAGCAGCTATCTTTGGAGAACATTAAAATAATATGAAAAATATCTTAACCCTTACCCACATTTTCTATTTTTTTTTTTTTTGGTTTTTGGGCTACACTCGGCATTGCTCAGGGGTTACTCCTGGCTGTCTGCTCAGAAATAGCTCCTGGCAGGCACAGGGGACTATATGGGACACCGGGATTTGAACCAACCACCTTTGGTCCTGGATCGGCTGCTTCCAAGGCAAACGCCGCTGTGCTATCTCTCCAGGCCCCACATTCTCTATTTTTAAGATTTTTCTCCCCTAGTCTGGATCCTGGTTTCTAGTTGGTATAATTTTCTTTAACATAGACGATCATCTTTCTATGTTTCTTGAAGTATCTATATGCTGCTGAAATCTCTAGGATTTCAGTGTATGAAAATTACTTATCTCTTTTATCTTTGCAAGTCATTTTCATGATTTATTACACTCTTAACTTCAGTTTTTACTTTAAGCACTTGAAACTTGTTGCACACTGAAACAAATTTGAGTATAAGTTGCTTTTATTAACATATACCTTAATACACAATAATACAAACATACTTATATACACACATACAAAGAATATATTTACATGAGAACTCCTAATCTCTAGGTCCTATCTGCTAACACTTTGGGAATTGGCTTGGATTTCTCTGGCAATATTCAACATGTAGACAAGATATTCATGTTCCAGTTTTTCTGTTTTAAAGCTCTCAGCTTTCTTTTTTTTTTTTTTTTTTTTTTTTTTTTGGTTTTTGGGCCACACCCGTTTGACGCTCAGGGGTTACTCCTGGCTATGTGCTCAGAAATCGCCCCTGGCTTGGGGGGACCATATGGGACGCCGGGGGATCGAACCGCGGTCCGTTCCTTGGCTAGCGCTTGTAAGGCAGACACCTTAGCTCTAGCGCCACCTTCCCAGCCCAGCTCTCAGCTTTCTATTTGTTGCATGCTCTCCTTAAGTTATGGATGACTGAATTTTTTATGTTTGGGAAGAGCAAGCACAAGAAAGCATTAATCATCAGTATCCATTCATTGTCCTACCACTGGTTGCTCTGGCAGTTGTCCTCACTTGTTTTAATTTGTGGAAATCAGGTAGACAGACAGCTGGGACTGTATCTTTTTTTTTTTTTTAAGCCACACCTGCTGATGCTCAGGGATTACTCCTGGCTTTGTGCTCAGAAATCGCTTCTGGCTTGGAGGACCATATGGGACACTGGGAGATTGAACCATGGTCTGTCCTAAGTTATCACGTACAAGGCAAATGCCCTACCACTTGCACCACCACTCTGGCCCCAAGAGACTTCATCTTTTAGAGGAATTGAGTAGCTTGCCATTCAGATACTATTTTCATAACCTCATAAGGGATGGAACTATTTACTCACCAAGGGCAGTTGGTTCTATTCAGTAAGGTCCACTTCCCCTTTTTGCAGGACTTTGAGAGAGAACACCTGTCTTCTGTGGCTGTTCTAGGTCATGAACTATCACTTGCTGGGATCCTGGTGTGGTGCCTTCCTTACATTTCAATCTCTCATATATTATGCATATTGGAAGAGAGGTTCAAGTCTGGCTTTCTGAAACTTTCTTTGAAATTTTGTGTCTTACTCTATCTTTCTGTGGTGAGTAAGTCTCTGAAACAATCTTGTCTGGCCCTGATTAGTGTGGGATTCTGGCACTAGGAATATAGCTCTCTTTGAACTTGGCAGTAAAAAATATTATCTCTTTGATCTGAACTATAAATTTTCTTCATGATATTCGTATATTTTAACTCTGTCCATAACTGGAGGATCAGGAGAGACTGGTGGTAACTCTGTGCTCCTGTGTTAACTTTGGCTCATTTTGGTTCTTTAAAGCTTCTAGCTCATACTATTCCACTTCAACTTCTCTTTTCAAGTACCTAAAATTTTTCCTTCTACATTCCAGTTGAAATAGGCCAGGAAACAATAACATTGGCTCTTTTGGTTCCTGTTTAGGCAGAACTTTTAGTGTCAGCTTATTGTATAGGCTGTTGGTGACTATATAGTCTAATTGTGCCTTGTTCTGTTGTGAAAAGAGTGAGTGCCAGAGAGAAATCTGTAAGAGAGATCTAGCATGAAAAAAATGCAAGCTGTGTGGAATTTTTTGATGCTCCAGTATGTGAGTGCTCTCACCAGTTACCTATAACCTATCTTTTATAAAGTACTTCATTATGGAAATGAATTTGCATTGCCTTTCACATCATATTATCATAGCATGCAAATGAAGAATCCTAGCATATATGGTATTGTGACTAGGTATTTTGATCTGTAAAATTTAAAATATTTAGCTAAGGAAGCTTCACATTCATAATTTTATCATTTTCAGTGTAAGTTTGTTTAGTTGATCAAACCAGATGGGAAAGGCATGAGGACAATCATCTTATTCCTTTTCCTCTGGAAATTTTAGTCTTAAATTTATAGAGCCAGCATTTCACTATCCATACTTGCTATTTTATTTCAGGTTGAGGTAAGGTAGAGTTTGCAAGAGATATTCATGTGGATATTATTTGTATTCTTGAATTGGCTTATCTCTTAGTTGTATACACCATTATTATGTAGAAGTTCAGCCGCTAGTTAACTCCTTCTCATGTGATAATCTTAAACTTCTAATTTTTCTACATGGCATTGCTTAGAGATTACTGGAATTGCCTTTTGATTATTGACAGGCATTTTATAATCTTAGCCTTTTTATATGCTTCCCTCTTAATTTGGTTAAGAATTTTTTAGATCAATATGTCCTATCACAAGTATAAACATATACAATATAATAATGAAGTACAAGGCTGCATTACTCATACTTAACCAAGCGATGATACAATTAATACTTGCATAAATAAATAATATTGTGTCAGCTCAAATCCAACACATTTTATGAAGGTGTTTGTTAATTTTAGAACCAATAAATTTCTATAAATGGTGTGGTGGTTAATCATTTTAGTGAATCTTGGAAAAAGTAGCCTGTTTTTCAACATAATCTACTTAGCATTTCTTTTCACAAGAATTTCTGATACAGCAGAGCAGTCACAATTGTTAATGGGTTTTATATCTATGAAGTAGCTAGCATTTTTATCTTGGTACACTGATAGAATAAATGTCAAGAATACTTAACTTAAGGCATTAGCCTCCAGCTCCCATATGCTAAACATAATTAGTTATTGGGATCAACTTGAGTATTTAGACATACAGGATGAAGTGCAGCATGTAAATACTATTTTGTTTGTTTGTTTTTGTGCCACACCCAGTGACACTCAGGGATCACTGGCTATGTGCTCAGAAATCGCTGCTGGCTTGGGGGACCATATGAGATGTGGGGGGGCGGAGGGAATTGAACAGGGGTCCCTCCTAGGTTAGCGCTGTAGGCAAATGCCCTATAGCTTGCACCACTGCTCTGGCCCCAAGTAAATACTATTAAAATTGAAATTAGGTATCTCATTAGACACTACATAGAGTTAAATGATGCCAGTATTTGGAAATGTGTGTTTTCACTATTTGGTAGAAAACACTCTCAGAAAATTTTCTCAAATTTGAAGCAAAAACAGCATAATCTCAGCTCTTCTCAGTCTCAGGATTTTTTTTTTTATAAGGTCGAGATATTCTGTTTCTAATTCTTTTATTTTTTGTCTTGTTGTCTCTGAATTTTGCTAGTGTAACCTTCTCAAGATCTCTCTGACTGCAAATGTTTAAATTTCTTACTATTGTTTTTAAAAAATTGTTTGATAAAACTTCACTCTTTTTGTGTTTTTCCTTCATTTTCATACACTTCAAGAATAAGCATTCTTTGCTTCTCATACACACTGCAACTCTTTTTTTAAAATATTTTAAATTGAGGTCATTGCGTGTTACAAATCCTTCAGTGAATTAGGGCCGTTCCTATCACTAGTGTAGACCTCCCTCCACCAGAATTCCCAGCATGCATCTCTTATCTCCACCCTTAACCCTGGGTCTACCAGTGTAAAAGGTCCTTTTTGTGTTTAGCTTGTTATAGTTTGGGTCTCTTGATTCTATTGTCATTGACTTTATTTTGGGTATCTAGTTCTGACCATTTTTTCCACCCAACGCACCTGAGACCACTTGGCCCCTGGGTTCTGTCCAATTTTTTCCTACTCTTAACTAGATACTTCTCTGTTAGTTCAGTTCTGACAGTCTCTACCTGAAAATAGCATCAGATCTTAAATGTTAAGGGCTCAGTCCTCTAACAACTTTGTAACTGTGAAAAAACCCAACTGTATTATAAACAATCATGTAACCATGGTGTTTAAATAAAGTAATTAAAAAATCATGATTTTAAGGTCTTACTATGTTTGTATTTTACACTTATTTTGAACTAGCTCACAAATGCAAAGAAACTTATAAAATATTCAGGAATACTTGATATACTCTTATATTTTAATACACTATCAAAATACAGAAATTTATTTTGGTATTATTAATAGAGTTTATGAGGATAAGTTATATATTTTTGTGTGTATGTGTGTATGTAGTGAAGTTCTATAAAATTTGAAATAAAGAATTATACTTTTAGCTTCAGGAGTCCTTATGTTATTGCTTTGTAAACCCATATGCTCTCTTCCCTTAGTGTCTCTACCTGTGACAACCAAATTTTATTTTTTACCTTAACATTTTTTTTGGAATGGCAATTCCCAGTGGCGCTTGGTTTACCATGTAGTTTTAGAGATTGAACTGAGGGTTGCTGCATGCAAAGCAGGTTTTCTACTTCTTTTAGTAATCTCACTAACCCAACTTCATAATTTTAAGAATTCTTATGAATAGAATCATAGTGCTTTGTGTTAACTGAATTGAAAAAAAGCATACTGGAGATAGGAGTAAGTTTCGATGTGGAGGACAATGGCAGAGGGAAGCAGACAGTCTAAAAGAGGGCCTGGTGCTGTAATAGTTTATGTATAAAAACTTATCATTTAAAATATAGTAACTAAAAATGTCATGTTCTTGTTGGCTCTATAAACATAATTTTTAGCAAGCATTTGTTTCAAGTTTCTGCTATCTTAAAAAGTATACTTTATTTTCTTCCAACCTATTTATCCACCTATATCTGGCTAAAGGAGTAAGAATGAAAAGTTGTTTTTTCCTCAGAGAACATGTGTTAAAATTTATTTTTTATTATATGAAAATACTTTGGTTTTTTTAACTTCTTCTGAAATAATGAATCAACTGTTTTGAAAAGCCCAGATTACTTTTAAAAATTGTTGTTATGGCTTTTGTTGATGTTGAAGTCTTTTTTGAGTCTTTTGGAATTTTATCAATATATTTTTTTTTTCGGGCCATACTTGGTATTGCTCAGGGGTTACTTATGGCTCTACACTCAGAATTCAATCCTCATGGGCTTGGGGTATCATTTGGGATACCATGGATCAAACCTGTGTTAGCTATATGCAATGGAAGCACCTTACCCACTATACTGTCATTCCAGCCCAGATGTATTTTTTTTTAAAAAAATAGAGTTATATTAGCCTTTTATCTAATGTACTGGTTGCAAATATTTTCTTTCATTCAGTAGGTTGTCTTTTTATTGTAGCATGACTTTCTTTTCCTGTGCAGAAGCTTTTAAATTTGATGTAATCCATTTGTTTATTTTTGCGTTTGCTGTCTTTTTCTCTATGGTTATTACACCACTTTAGCCAAATTTCTGAAGAGTTCCTCTGATATTTTTTTCAATGTCTTTTATGGATTCCAATCTAATCTTGAAACCTTTAATTCACTTTGTATTTACTTCAGTGAATGATATGACGTATGATTCTCAACTCATTTTTTTAATAATAATTTTTATTGTGCCCAAAGAGTGAATAACAAATCTTTCGCAGTAGTATTTACATAGTGACAATGAATCAGGGCCATTTCCACCACCAGGTTTGTCTTCTTCCCTCCACCCCTTTTCCCAGCACGTGTTTTATACCTCTCCCTTTGTCCTGCAAAGTGCTAGTGAAACTGTTCCCCTCTGTGTATAGCTTGTTGTAGATAGATATGGATCCTGTTATTGTCTTTAGGTTTGATGTTTAAGTAGGATCATTTTTAATCCACTCAACATTCATATGGCAGTTTGGTCCTGGTACTATTCATTTTTATTTTCCTCCTAAATTCATGAGCTAGAACAAGATGATTCACGTTGTGTGTTTCTGCTGGAAGATGACAAAGAAAAAAAGATAGCAGCTACCAAAAAAATAAAAAGCACCCAGCAGCAAAAGAATCACCAAATAATAACTACAAGAGTGAAAAAGAAGGAAAAGAAAGGAAAAAAAAACAAAGAAAAAAGAGAAATAAAAAAGAAAAAGAAGAGAAAAAAAGGAGTGTGGGTGTGGTAAGGTTTTGTGCCACCCCCCTTTTTTTTGCATAGGCACTGTAAGAAAGGAGATTCCCTTGGCCTAAGAGATTCAGGGTTTCTCAGCCTTTGAAACATACTGTCATGGGAACAACTACTGGTTCTGTTCCATGCATGTTCATTACCATATCCCAATGTCTTTTTTGTGGTGCCAGAAAACTTTCCGCTCAGTTGTTGATAATAAAATCACAGCTAGAGATCTTGGTATCTGCATTTGTCATAGGACAAGGTCTAGGATAGAGTTTTCACAGTTCTAGAAGTTCTGTTCCATCATTATTGTTGTAATCAGTCTTCTGTAATGAGTGGTCTTGGTTTTTGCTCAGATCCTAAGACAAAGCCCAGGATAGAATCTTTCTTATGGTTCCAAAAGTTCTATTTAGTCTCCATTGTCAAAGTCAAGGCTCTGTAATTAGAGATCTTGATTTTTGTACAAGTCCTAGGCTACAGCGTAGGGTAAGGTTTTACTTATTGGTCCCAGGATAAGTTTTGCCCAGTTATGGTTGTGAAAGTCAGTGTTCTGTAGTTAGTGCTCTTGGTTCTTACACAGATCAAAGGATGCTGTGTCTTCTGATTTCCTCTTACTGTTAGGTGATGTGATAGGAAAACCTGCTCTTAGATCAAGTTGTTGTTTCCTCATTGTTGGGATGCCATATCAGAACTGGCACAAGTTGGTGCCAGAGAGATGTTAGAAATTTCCTAGTGGAGTTGGGTTCCTGGTGTTGTCCCAACTCATTTTTATAAAACATGTGGCTACCCAGTTTTCCCAGCACCAGTTTTTGAAGATATTTTCTTTACTCCACTTTATATACTTAGATCCTTTGCCATAGATTGTTCTTAAAACTTAAGGGTTAAGTCAGGACTTTAAATTCTGTTTTATTGATCTGCAGGCTTATCTTTATTCTAGTACTATGCAGTTTTGATTATTATAGCTTTGTATAGTCTTACAGCAGTGAAAATAACATACATTAGAAACTCTGGATGTAGCCAGTGTTGGTGAGTTTGTGGGAAGAAATAAACCTTAATTGGCTAATGATGGGAATGCTGTCTGATTCAGCTTCAAGGTACACTCTCTCTAAAAATATAAAGCAATAGAACTTTCACATGCTATAGTAATACCATTTTTTTTGGCATCGATTGCCAAATGTCTCCCCAAACTCACTAGTTTGAAAGGTTATATACACATCTATATTCATTGCAACACTTAATACTATAACCACAATAAGCAACCCAAATGTTCAACTACAGATGAAAAAAGAAAGACATATTGGTGTTTTACACACAACACACACACACAGACACACACACACACAGTAAAATGCTATGCAGCTCTAAAAGAGAAGGAAATCATGCAATTTGCTGCATCATGAATGGAACTAGAGAATATCATGATGAGTAAATCAGTCAGAAGAAAAGGAATAGAGACAGAGTGATCCTCTCACACGTGGAACTTACAGATACACTAGTTAGCAACAGAAGGCCAAAGACAACTAGAGGAGAACTGTTCCACACAACACACAAGTTGTTGAAATGGGCAGGCTTTGGGGCTCTTGGGAAAGGGAGGTGAGTACACTGGTGATGGGTATGGTGCTGAAATTATGTACGTGGGAAACCACTAACTTAAGTCACAGAACTTCAGTCAACAAAAAAGTTTAAAAATAAGCTTTTCCCATAAATTATTATTTCTATGAAAGTACCTTCTCTTCTAAATATTGTCATGAGTATTAGTTATATTAACCTTCATTTTTATTTAAATTATATAGTTTTATGTTTCATAATTATGGTTATATGAGAGACCAAGTGATTGTCTACCAACTACAAGTTTTATTATTGAAGGCTACTGGAAAGCTACCAGTATAGCTACTATGTTGTCTCTAAGGTCTTGCTAACTTTGCTGATTTATAAGGAATGTCTAAGAATTCACTTCAGTGTTATTTATGTACATGGAAAGTCATTTCTATTAATATAATTAAGAGACCCTTCCTAATCTTTATGAAAAATTACTTAAAGGTAACAGGACAAAGTCCTTATGATAAAGTAAATGAACTATTGGAAGTAATTACCATTAGTCCAACCATAATTGGATATAATGAGACAGAATAGAAACAAATTAGACATAATTGGAAGTTAAGTAAAAGTCAATTAAATCCTTATAATTTAACTTTATAAAAGTTATTGAATCAAATGAGCAGGATCAATTAGCATGGGAAATAAAGCCATCAAGTACATTTCTAGGAAATTGGTACACTTTTGAGGAGAAAGGTATTGTTTCACTAATGATTAGAGTTTAGTGAGTCTCAGTTTAAACAATTTTGCAACCATAGCAGTTTAATAAATTTAAATGAAGTAATAATGCAAGTTAATAGTTTACCTACAAAGTACTACAGAAATTGTTCTAGGGATTAAAGTAGAATTCATTCGATAGAATAAGATCATATAAACTCATACACAGTGAAGTAAACATGATTGCTCTTAACCAATATTCACTTCAGGACTGAGTTAGCTGTGTGAGAATTACTGCTGAGTTGTTGTGGAAATAATGATTGAAAGTATACTCATCACTTTGCTCTGACATACTCATTCTGGAATAATATTTATTTCTACAACACTCAAGTAAACTAACTACCATAACCCTAAATGTCTTGTCACCAACCTGAGTGTACACCTGAGCACTGTAGATCTACACATGTAGATCACTGAGTGTGGCTCGCAAACCAAAAAGGTGATGAAATAGCTTGCAGCTTTGATTTAATACTAAGCCATAATTCTGAAATAATGACAAACTAATTTTACAATGATAGCAATAAAAAAAACCCATTATGGAAATCTCTGAGGTGCATAGCAATGCAACTTTGTAGGTAATATTTGTAATATATCATATATGAATTAAAATCAGCTCCAAAATGCAGTAGTGGATGCAAATTCTTTTCAGAGACATTTTATCCAGTTTAAAAATATAAATTAATATTTAATAAGTCACTGGAATTATGAAATTAGCAATGTTAATAATACACTCATGATCTGTTAAATTTTGGGCAAAGATTTAAACTGGATTCAAAATTTGAATAAGAAAGATCCTATATTTGTAAATCAGCAACCAATGTTGTGCCTTCTGTACCAAAACACACCATCCTCTCCCAGCAATGATTATTCCAGAACATAGTATCATTCCAGATAAAGTAATCCTTCACATACCAGGAAATAAGAGCAGTTTCCCAGGACTGATGACACAAGCTGCTATTGCCAACATGGTGTTGTATGGGCCAGATTTATAACCCACATAGGCATATGAATGTCACATGATGCTAATAGTATCTTCAAGATTTGATAGCCAAGTGATTCCAATACCTATTAAAAATATCTATGCCTTTTGTGGCTCTGAATAATTCTTTTTGTCATTAGGAGCAGTGTTTAAAATCAGCACAAGCAACTGGCACCCTACCAGCTGCATACACTCACTCTGTACTTAAAAGATATAAATCAAACTGAAAAATCATGGTGCACAGGTTATGCAACTGGAAGCTAGCAGTCTTGGAAGAAAGGGTGGATCAAGCCTCTACCCTGCTGAAGCCACATCTACTGCGCCTGTCACCCACAATTGCCACTTTGCTAATCAATGGTCTTTCTTCACCACTCCTCTGACTATTCAAAGACACCAATTTGACCAAAATTCCAGGTCTGCTGTTATCTGGGCTAACATTCCTAGGACATTTTATTTTTGAATGAGTAGAGGCATACTTTTTTGCATGCATCAGACCCTGAAGCACTTGTTTTACAAGTGTGAAGCCATTCTTGGCACTATAAAAACCAAACCAAAACAAAATAACGCCCCCCAAATGAACATGAAAACCAACAAAACGACATCAAAAACCCCTCTAGAATTGAGAAGATTCAGAATATTTCCAAATAACAAATATTCCTAGCTCTATACATGCATAGATAACATGACAATGTATTAACTTAACTTATAAAATGGTAGATATTTTAAATTTAAATATAGGATAACCTACATGGGCATATATTATTCACCCAAAGTTTAAGTTTTAGTCTTGATGTTTCAAGGTCTAAATTTGAACAGAAGTATAGTGAAGTCTATTTATTAATCACAAAAATATATTTTCACTTCCCCAAAATATTCTGTACATTTTCCTATTTTCTCTTGTCTCAACTACTTTTTCAAATTATTTTTCTTCATAGTTCTATGAAAAATCCCTAAAAGTGAATATAATAAATAGCCATTTTATATTGGATTTCTCTTCTTCACTATATATAAAAGTTCTCTATAGCTTTTGTTTTTGTGCTGGTTTTTTTTTTTTTGCTTAATATCCCAGTTCTTTTTAGTTTGGCATAATATTTCTTTATCTGGAGGTGCTATTTTAGTTTTCCATACATCTAATTAAGGAAATCTTGATAGCTTAGATGTTCAGAAAATAATGAAAAATAAAAAGTTATGGGGCTGGAAAGATAACACAGTGGTAGGGCATTTGCTTGCATGCAGCCAACCATGGAGGGACCTGGTTGGATTCCCTGCATTCTATATGGTTCCCCAGCTTTCCAGGTGCAATTTCTGAATGCAGAGCCAGGAGTAGTTTCTGAGCACTACTGGGTGTGAACCAAAGAAGTAATCAATCAATCAAATCAATCAATAAATAAAGTTCTTTATTTAAAAAAAGAAAAGTTACTATAAATCATCTTCTGGGCTTTGTTTGAAAGTTTTTAACTTATTACCAAGGAGAGTAGTTGCTTTATGGTATAAGTGTTTATGTTTAGTTTTATAAAAGTCTGGCCAAATTTCTCCAAAGTGATTGCATCATTTTTGTGTTTTCACCAGGGGTGAGTGAGAATTTCTTTTCCAAAGTCTTATCAGCATTTGGTATTTTTTGTCTTCTGGATCTTGGACGTTCTAATAGTTTTTCTAATAGTGTAGAAGCATCTAATGTTTTAATTGGTCATTTCCCTGATGATATGTGATGTAAAATCTCTTTTCATACTCTTAAATGTCATCTGGATATTCTTTTTAGTGA
The DNA here is from genome assembly GCF_024139225.1 of Suncus etruscus. Taxonomy (NCBI): domain Eukaryota; kingdom Metazoa; phylum Chordata; class Mammalia; order Eulipotyphla; family Soricidae; genus Suncus; species Suncus etruscus. The sequence continues at coordinate 133,680,938 of NC_064851.1, forward strand.
GGAATTTGTTAAGTACTTTGGCTCATTTGTTAATTGAGTAGTTTCTCTTACAGACTTAAAAGTTCTAAGAATTTATTTTTTAAACCATATTTTAGGTTTAATTTTACTAATTTGTATAATTATATTCAGTTTTTGGATCTAGTCTGTTTTGGATCTTGTCTGTGTTATTTAAAAATGACTCATATTGGGGCTGGCGAGGTGGCGCTAGAGGTAAGGTGTCTGCCTTGCAAGCGCTAGCCAAGGATCAGGACCACAGTTCGATCTCCCAGCGTCCCATATGGTCTCCCCAAGCCAGGCGCAATTTCTGAGTGCTTAGCCAGAAGTAACCCCTGAGCATCAAACAGGTGTGGCCGAAAAACCAAAACAAAAAAAAATGACTTATATTACTCAAGTTTAGAGTGACTACCAATATTTAGATTTGGTATTCTAACTTAGGTATTTTCTTCTGTTTAATTTTTAATGTTCTTTGCCATCACGCTGAACCATTGGTCTATGTTGTTTAAAAAAGTTCTTGTAACCTCCTCCTACAAAAGAAAATAAGATAATAGAAGTTAGAAGAATAGATTAATAATTTAACAGTTTTGATTTGTGGGTGCTTATTCAGCTATTCGTTGTGGAGAGTTTTGAAGTTCCCCATTGTGAGTATATCATTCAAGAAAAGTTTATATTGTTTTACACTACTGTTCCAAAATGCTTTCTACCTAGGATTTCTTTCTGTCCCTTTCTTTGCTTAGATTTTTATGTTTTTGAACCTTGATAAAATATAAATTCAAAAACCACACTGGTCTCAAGTAGACTGTGCTTTTTATTCTCAGGAGGAAAATTTTTCCTTTCTTAGAACTCAGCTTAAAATGGACAAGTTCCCATATATTTTCTTAAGTTAGTGGTTTTTCCTGATTCACGAGCTCTGAATTTATGTAAAAGTCTCACTTTTAACTTTCTGCTTTGAAAGGGTTAAAGAAAAGCCTTGTCTTCTATTCCCTTGACACAACACACACAGCCTAGATATTTGGGATTGGCAGAAGTTACCAGAATGGTCATGTGATTTTTTTTTTTTTTTGGTTTTCTTTTGTCATTCATTGGCCATCTGGGTTTTCTGCTTTGTTGTTCTTTTCCCCTGGATATTTCTCTTTCTTGGAAGTACAACTATGCATTTAAATGGATGTTTTCTGCATTTTATGTTCTATTTCTATGTGCTTTTCAGTATGGGCTTTTCAGAATATCCATTCAACTTATTGTTAGGAGAAGAGGATTGTTTATTTTTTCGATATGTTTTAGAAATATCCAATTTCATACAAATAATATCTCATATAAAAGCCATTCTTACCTCTTAACATTTGTGACTCTCAAGTACTCCTGCTGAGCTGCTTGTAATCTATTCTAGGTGTGCCATATTCCCTCAACACAACTGTAATTCTTTCTATGAGCTTCATAATTTTTGATGGTTCCTTATGGAAAATTGACTGCTATAACAATCCATGCACATGAATGTGGTTTTGCTGTCAGTTAAATATAAAAATCATTGTTAAATCTATGCTGGTTTAAGGTACCCTATGAATAAAATATTTAGAGATTATGTCTCAAGTGTTATGAAGCGATTCCCCATTCTGTAAGCAACTTACCCATGATCTGATGTGACCAAAATACTAGGCAGAGCAAATAAGATTTCTTCTATATGGATGGTGGTTTGATTCATGAGTTCTTCCTATTTCTGTAGCTTAGTATTCATTCCTCTTTTTTAAAAAAATAATTTTTATTGTGACTAACATGAATTACAAGTCCTTCACAGTAATATTTAAGGTACATAGTGTCATTGAATCAGGGATACTCCCAGTACCAGTATTGTCCTCCCTTCAAGCCTGTTCCCAGCATCCCCCTCCTTTACCCACCGCACCTGGACTGCTAGTATAACTGGTCCCCTCTGTGTATAGCTTGTTGAAGATTGGATATTGATTCTGTTGTCATTGACTTTGGTTTTGGTGTTTAAGTCTGATCATTTTTTTAATTTCTACTCAATGTCCATATGACTGTTTGATTCTGGTGTCATTCGTTTTTTTCCCCCCTCAATTTATGAGGCAGAACAAAATGATTCAAATTATATGGTTCTGTTTAAAAAGAAAAAAAAGAAAAGAAGAAAATGAAAAAAAAAAAGCCAAAAACCAAAGTAAAAAAAAACTAACAAACAAAAAACCGGGGAGGAGTCCATCTAGAGGTTTATAAATATCAATTTAAAAAGAAGAAAGGGCGGGGTCGAGAGATAGCATGGAGGTTGGGCGTTTGCTTTGCATGCAGGAGGAAAGTGGCTTGAATTCTGGCATCCCATATGGTCCCCAACCTCCAGCCTGCCAAGAGTGATTTCTGAGCATAGACCCAGGAGTAACCTCTGAGCGCAGTCAGGTGTGACCCCCCCCAAAAAAAAAGAAGGGAAAGAAAGAAGAAAAAAAATAATAATAATAACAACAAAACAATTGGGGAGTGAAAAGAAGCCTGTATGGAGTCTGTAATTATTCCCATGACAGTATGCTGCAAAAGTGGAGAAACCCTGTATCTCTTAGGCCAAGGGCATTCCCTTTCTAATTTCCCCAATATTTACTGTGCTTATGAAAAAAACAAAAACAAAAACAACCTTGCCACATCACACATTCTTTCCTTCCTTCCTTCCTTCCTTCCTTCCTTCCTTCCTTCCTTCCTTCCTTCCTTCCTTCCTTCCTTCCTTCCTTCCTTCCTTCCTTCCTCCTTCCTCCCTCCCTCCCTCCTCCCTTCCTCTTCCTCCTCCCTCCCTCCCTCCCTCCCTCCCTCCCCTCCCCCCTTCCTTCCTTCCTTCCTTCCTTCCTTCCTTCCTTCCTTCCTTCCTTCCTTCCTCCCTTCCTTCCTTCCTTCCTCCCTCCCTCCCTCTCCTCCCTCCCTCCCTCCCTCCCTCCCTCCTTCCCTCCTTCCCTCCTTCCCTCCTTCCCTCCTTCCCTTCCTTCCTTCCTTCCTTCCTTCCTTCCTTCCTTCCTTCCTTCCTTCCTTCCTTCCTCCTTCCTTCCTTCCTTCCTTCCTTCCTTCCTTCCTTCCTTCCTTCCTTCCTTCCTTCCTTCCTTCGTTAGTGTTTATTTGCTGTATTTGTTGCTGTGTTGCTTTTTTTGTAGTTGCTGGTTTGGGTCCTGTTTTTGTTTATTTTTTTTAACCTACTTATCTTCCCTCACTCTAAACATAGATCTTTGTTTTAAACTTGAAGTAGATAGGTATACAAATCACTAGCTTCAGGTGTTTCTGTTTTGCAAAATGGTACTCAGGTTAGAGAGAATAGAATCAACTGGGTAAAAAATTGATAACTGGTAATGGAAGATAGAGTTAAAGGATCCCAGTCTCTCTTTAAGCACTGAACCTAGTAGACCTCAACTTTCTAAAGTTTGGTTAAAAAACTATAAATTCATTCTTCAGAGATTCCTATTTTGATCCAGGTATCTCTATCTTAGATTTAATTCTTTCATCTTTATCCAATAGATCTGATTCTTTAATCTTCATACAAAGTATTTATAAACAATTCATCATTGACATTGCTTTAGCATTGAGCAAAGTGATTTACACTGATACAGTCTCTGCATTTCAGTTGTTTGCCTACTGGAGTAGAATCCAGTAGCTTTTCTCTAGAACTAATGATTAACTCAATGAATCTTTAACACCCACATTTAGCTATAAAGTTGAGTTAAAATTTATTTAGTAGTTGAAATTTGTCCATTTTTTAGAAGACCCAGCTTTATTATACTTAAGTAATATTATTTTTAGGCTTTAGTGCATGTAGAGCTCTCAGTATTAAGGTTAAACTTTTCCATTTTCTAACACATAGGAAAACTGATTTGTAAAAACTTACAGTGTAATAGTCATCTTTCCTAGCCCCTAGGCATAAGCCAGGCTGGTTATCTTTTCACTCAAATGACAATTGATCTGTTGATTGTACTAGATAATCTGGCTTTGTTCAAGCATACCACTATTTATATTTTTAATTCAAATCTTACCTCATTATGAATAGTTTTCTACCCTTTCCTTTGGGAAAATGCTGATGCTGCATGTTTATGTAAAAACTAAAGGAGTATTGACATGTTGGCTTGTTTTCAGAGGCAAATAAGTAGGTCTGTTCTCATATTAAATTTTCCTTTGTTTCCCTCTTATGCCATTATTCCTCTTTCATAGCTTTAGCAATAAGATAATACTTTATTTACACTGCTTCTTTCATTAACTACCAGCCACTTATGGGTGATGTCTTTAATGAATATGGTTTCTTTTGATGAATTTATCTTTATTTCCCTTTTCTAAAGCCCAGAGCAGGTAATCATATTTTTAAGCAAATTTTTGGAATTACAATGGAGTTCCCCACTATGTTCCTATTAGTTTAAATCAAGGTCTGAATGAGCAAGAGTTGCTATGCCAGACTGGTGGGGTCAGGCCCCCATCACTATACTCCAAGTGCTAAGCAAACTCAACTGTCAACTGAGAGTGTACCTGACACTGGGTCAACTGGAGCAGCCACAGATAATTGGCTGCTGTGTTTTTGAGTTAGTCACTTTAGTTATTTTAAATGAGCTGAAACTTTTTGTTTTTCCTCCATATTTTCCCCTCTCCTGTTATTGAATTATGCTGTAGAAATTTTAGAGCAAATTTTATATTTTAGCAACTCCCTGATGAGAAACTAATACCAATTTTAAATGAATTTATTATTTGAAAATGTGTGCTTTGTTGAACTAATTGCTTATTGACACTAAGTATTCAATATCTATATACTGTAATTTTTTTGTTTTAGCAGTACCAAAGATTAAACTCATAACAACTGACACATGCACTCTGCCATTGAGTTACATTGTATTTGTCCATGTTCCACTATTTCTTCTTAAAAATATTTTTTTAATTTTTATTATGAAGTTATGATGTAATAATTTTTGTAAAATTTAAGGCAAAATAATATAGGGCTATATATATATATATATTGAATTCAAACTCACATTCTGTTGTATGTAGCCAAATCTGTGAATAATAGTCTTGAACATAGCCAAGTAAATGGCTCTGGGTGACCCTGATTATGTTTTTGTGTTTAGGAAAAATACTCTAGAATTATACACTGTACAAATAGCATGGTACATGCTGCATAAAACCAAGAAGTATACTCTCACTATTACTGTTCAATATATTATTAGAATTCCTTCAATATATTAAGTACATTCAGATAGAAAAAATAAAATCCCTACTAATTGGAAATGACACGATTCTACATAAAAAAATTCTAGGCTCTACAGTACAATTTCTATAAACAATGTATTTTTCTTGACATGTATAGAATAGTAGCAGCCTACAAAATCAGCATGCAGAATTCATAGCTTGTGTTATACAAATAATGATTATTATTATTAAGTATTAATTATTAATCACATTTACAAGTATGCCTCAGAAAATCAAGTACCTGGGAATAAGCTTACTCAAAGAGTCAGAAGACTTATGTGAAGAAAATTATAAATCACTAAAGACATGAAAAAGAACACACTGATAGGTAACACATTTCCTATTTATGGATTAGAAGGATTAAGATGATCAAAAATGGCCATCTTTTGCAAATTATTGTCCAGATTTAAAGTAGTGTCTATAAAAATGCTTATAAAGTTAAAAATAGTTCATACTTTGAAAGGATATTTTATGGAAATTAAAAAAAAGGGGGGGAGGGGGAAATTAAAAAAAAAGAAAGGATATTTTATGATCAACTTTTGACTGGAACGCCAATATTAGGAAAATGTCAAAGTAGTAAGAGAGGTTATTTTACCAAGAAATGGCTAAAGGGCAGCATTTGGTCATACTTTTAAATGATCAACACACATGAACTCACAAAAGTACATTTAGATAAAATATACTTCTTAAAGTTCTTAAATGAAATGAACTGGATTAGTGACTTGACTAGTGTTAACTCTATTTGGCATTTTTCTTGTACCAGGTAGCATTGTATAATAGAGGTCCAAGAACTGGAAAGGTTATATCTTTATTCTCTGAAAGCTTGAGTGGCCATAAGGAGCAAAGGACCAATATAAAAATATTATTACCTCATATACATACTTTCTTTGAAAATGATTATTCAAGATACCAGCGATAAGTCTTCTTTTCTTCTTGGTTTCCAGATAGTGAGGCATTTTTTCAGAGCAGGTAATTGGAGAATAGCATCCATTAACATTAAAAGTTAAAAATAGCTTTTCTGCCCAAGACAGCCAAGAAGAAGCCATTGAACATAATCTCCAGAGCCCAAACCTGGAAAGGGCCCCACTCAGTAAGGTGGAGCCAGAGGAGAGCAGCCACTCTGCTTCCCTCTGAGTCTTCACGCATCTTCTAACCCAAGAACCCAGCACAGCACATGGTAAAAACCACTATACAAGTGTTGCAATGGGAAAACAATGCATGACAACACCACGCATAGAGAATGAAGATGACCTGAAAAGCCTCGTAGATAAGGAGTTTAGAGTATTAATATGAGGATGCTCAAAACACTCAAAGCAAGGATAGATCTGATCTGAAGAGACCATAACGACAGAACTTACAACTAAAATAAGAGGTCTGAAAAACTCAGTAGATGAAAAGAACATCTCAATGAAAAGCCTCTCCAAAGGAATAACAGCAGCTGAGGATGGGCCAGTGAGCCAGAGGATGAGATGCAGAACAACTCCATACAGCAGAAGAAATTGATAAAGAACCTTAAAGCAAATGATCAGAAAATGAATAAACTACCCCACAAAATGTGAAAAGATAAAAATAAAAGTTTTTGATGAACTCATCAGAAACAAAATAGAAATCTTTGGAGTCCCAGAGACTCAGGAAGAGAATATTCTGAAGAGTTGGGGAGGAAGCATGAGAAGAGGAAGAAGAGGAAGAAGGAGAAAAAGAACAAAAAGAAAAAAGGAAGAAGAGGAAGAAAAAAGGCAGAGGAGGAAGAAGAAGAGGAAGAAGAAGAAAAGGAGAAAGAAGTGGAAGAGAAAGAAAAATTAGAAGAGAAAGAAGAGGATTACGAGGAAGAAGGAGGGAAGAAAAAGAAGACAAGAAAAGAAAAAGAAGGGAAGAAGAGGAAGAAGAAAATGAAGAAGAGGAGGAGAAAGAAAAAGAGGAAGAAGAAGAGGAGGAGGAAGAAGAGGAAGAGAAATAAAAAAAAGAAGAGAGAGAAAAAAGGAAAATGGACTGAGGATTTATTTTTAATTTCTTTTCTTATAGTGTCTGTTTAAATACCGTGATTATAAACATATTTGTAGTTGGGTTTTGGTTAAGAAAAAAAGTCCCCAGAATTGAGGAGAAAATACACTCAGGTTCAAGAGGCTGAAAGGAAAACAATCCAACTATTCAATAATAGATGTTTGTATTAAGAAACAATGTGAAGTATAGAGAAACATATTAGGAAAACTGGAATAACAGTATAGCAGGTAGGGCACATGCTTTGCATGCAGTCAACCAGGGTTCAATGCTCAGGTACCCCATCTAGTCCCCAAGACCACCAGGAATGATCCCTAAGTGCAGAGTCAGAGAAAGTCCTGAGCCCAACTGTGTGTGGCCCCCAAATCAACTAATCAAACAAACAAAAGAAGAATAATAGGGGAATAATAAATGCCCAACAAACAGAACTGGTCCTCAGTAAGAAGTGCTTCACAGGGGAGAAGGGGTGACTCTAGGACAGTGGTGTAGGGACACGAAGAAAAAAGAAGTTAAAAGTACCACTTAGGAGTCAACACGCCCAGAAAGGGAGGAGCCACTGAACTCTGCTGGATTTCAGATGCCAGCACCCCTATCTGCCTCTCTTCTGTGCTGTGCTGCATTTTTGGCCTGATTTCATCCTGTGCGTGGCTCACGTGCTGACTGCCCACCTTCCCCTGAGCCTTCCGTGGACGTGAGTCAATACGCCCAGAAAGGGATGAGCCAGAGGAGCACTGCCGCTCAGCTTCGCGACTGTGCACATCATTTAGCCAATGAATACAACCACAACAGGTAGAAAAACCCACAATACAAGTGTGACAATGGGGAAACAACGCAGGCCAGCACCAGACATAGAGAATGAAGATGGCAACTCTGATGACTTGAACATGACCAAGCAACTAGTCAGTCTCTCAGATAAGGAGTTTAGAGTCGCAATATGGAAGATGTTCAAAGACCTCAAAGAAAGTATAGAAGAGAACACTAATAAGAATCAAGAGAATATGAAGATAGAAATCAGAAAACTCCAAACTGAAATTTCAGGTCAAATAACAGGTCTGAAAAACTCAGTAGATGAATTGAAGAAAAACATGGTTGAGCTTTCCCATGGATTAACAGCAGCTGAGGATAGAATTAGTACAGGGGAAGATGAGATGAATAACAATTCCATACAGCAGAAGAAATTGGAAAAAAACCTCAAAGCAAATGATCAAACAATGGAAAAATTAGTCAAAGAATGGGAACAGATGAAAATGATAAGCTCAACAGAAACAACTTAAGAATCATTGGAGTCCCAGAGACCCAGGAAGAACATCTCCAGTAAGAATCAACGGTCACGAACATCATTAAAGAGAAACTACTAGAGCTAATGAATATATGCGATCAAATCTTGCATGCCCGAAGAGTACCAACCAAAAGAGACCCCAGAAAAAACACCCCAAGACACATCCTAGTCACAATGACGAATCCCACAGATAGAGACAGAATTCTGAAAGCAGCAAGATCAAAAAGAGAAATTACATTCAAGGGAACATCCTTGAGATTTACTGCAGACCTGTCACTGGAAACACTCAAGGCCAGAGGCAGTGGTGGGACATAGTGACAAAACTCAAAGAAATAAATGCTTTGCCTATAATACTCCACCCAGAAAAACTCACTTTCAGGTTTGAAGGAACAATACATGGTTTCACAGACAAACAACAGCTCATAAACTTTACAGACTCAAAACCATTCTTAAAAGAAAAACTGAATGGCCTACTTTAAGACAAGACTAACCAACAGACACACCAAACTCTATGCCACTAAAAATGAAAACCTAGAAGAAATGGATAAATTTTTGGACTCTTATAATCTTCCGTGGTTGAATGAAGAGGACGTAGCATATCTAAACACACCCATCACTATTGAGGAAATTAAGACAGTAATTAAATGTCTGTCCCAAAACAAAAGCCCAGGCCCAGATGGATTTACTAATAAATTCATTCAAACCTTTCAAGGAACTACTACCAATCCTGGCAAGACTCTTCCATGAAATCGAAAAAAATAGGAAAACTTCCAAATAGCTTCTATGAAGCCATCATCACCTTGATTCCTAAACCAGACAGAGATGCTACTGAAAAAGAAAATTACAGACCAATATCGCTGATGAATACAGATGCAACAAAATCCTGGCAAATAGGATTCAATACCTCATTAAGAAGATCATCTGTTATGATCAAGTAGGTTTCACCCCAGGAATGCAAAACTGGTTTAACATACATAAATCTATCAACATAATACACAACATCAACAACAAGAAAAATAAAAATCACATGATCATATCAATAGACGCAGAGAAAGCATTTGATAAGGTCCAACACCCATTCTTGATCAAAACTCTCAGCAAGATGGGAATGGAAGGAACCTTTCTCAATATAGTTAAGGCCATCTACCACAAGCCAGAGGCAAATATTGTCCTCAATGGAGAAAAACTGGAAGTCTTTCCTCTAAATTCTGGCACAAGACAAGGCTGTCCTCTCTCACCACTCCTATTCAACATATCACTGGAAATACTTGCTATAGCGATTAGACAAGAAAAAGATATCAAGGGAATCCAGATAGGAAAGGAAGAAGTCAAGCTCTCATTGTTTGCAGATGACATGATACTCTACTTAGAAAACCCTAAGGCTCTACCAAAAAGCTTCTAGAAACAATAGACTCATATAGCAAGGTGGCAGGCTACAAAATTAACACACAAAAATCAATGGCCTTTCTATACACCAATAGTAATAAGGAAAAAATGGACATTAAGAAAACAACCCCATTCACTATAGTGCCACACAAACTCAAATATCTTGGAATCAACTTGACTAAAAATGTGAAGGACCTATGCAAAGAAAACTATAAAACTCTGCTCCAAGAAATAAGAGAGGACATGCGGAAATGGAAGCACATACCCTGCTCATGGATTGGCAGGATTAACATCATCAAAATGACAATACTCCCCAAAGCATTGTACAGATTTAATGCAATCCCTCTAAAGATACCCATGACATTCTTCAAAGAAGTGGATCAGACACTTTTGAAATTCATTTGGAACAATAAACACCCTCAAATAGCTAAAGCAATCATTGGGAAAAAGAATATGGGAGGAATTACTTTCCCCAACTTTAAACTGTACTACAAAGCAATAGTTATCAGAACAGCATGGTATTGGAATAAAGACAGGCCCTCAGATCAGTGGAATAGGCTAGAATACCCAGAGACTGTTCCCCAGACATACAATCACCTAATTTTTTTATAAAAGAGCAAGAAATCCTAAATGGAGCAAAGAAAGCCTCTTCAACAAGTGGTGTTGGCATAACTGGCTAGCCATTTGCAAAAAATTGAACTTAGATCCCCAGCTAACATCATGTATGAAGGTTAAATCCAAATGGATGAAAGACCTCGATATCAGACCCAAAACCATAAGATATATAGAACAACATGTAGGTAAAAACACTCCAGGATCTTCAAGGAGTAACTGCACTCTCCAAGCAAGTGAAAGCAGAAATTAACAGATGGGAATACATTAAACTGAGAAGCTTCTGCACCTCTAAAGAAATAGCGCCCAGGATACAAGAGCCCCCCACTGAGTGGGAGAAACTATTCACCCAATACCCTTCAGATAAGGGGCTAATATCCAATATATACAAGGCACTGATAGAACTTTACAAAAAAAAATCTAATCCCATCAAAAAATGGGGAGATAAAATGGACAGACACTTTGACAAAGAAGAAATACATACGGCCAAAAGATACATGAAAAAAAAAAATGCTCCACATCACTAATCATCAGGGAGATGCAAATCAAAACAACTAAGAGGTACCGTCTCACACCCCAGAGATTGGCACAGATCACAAAGAATGAGAACAAGCAGTGTTGGCGGGACAATGGGGAGAAAGGATTTCTTATCCACTGCTAGTGGGAATGCTGACTAGTTCAATCTTTATGGAAAGCAATATGGAGATTCCTCCAAAAACTGGAAATCGAGCTCCCATATGACCCAGCTATACCACTCCTAGGAATATACCCATGGAACACAAAAATACAATACAAAAATCCCTTCCTTACACTTATATTCATTGCAACACTATTTACCATAGTAAGACTCTGGAAACAGTCAAGATACCCTTCAACAGATGAATGGCGAAAGAGACAGTGGTACATATACACAATGGAATATTATGCAGCTGTCAGGAGAGATGAAGTCATGAAATTTTCCTATACATGGATGTACATGGAATCTATTATGCTGAGTGAAATAAGTCAGAGAGAGAGAGAGAGAGAGAGAGAGAGAGAGAGAGAGAGAGAGAGAGAGAGAGAGAGAGAGAGATGCAGAACGGTCTCATCTATGGGTTTAAGAAAAATGAAAGACATTCTTGCAATAATAATTTTCAGGCACAAAAGAGTAAAGAGCTGGAAGTTACAGCTCACCTTATGAAGCTCACTGCAAACAGGGATAAGTTTAGTTAGAGAAATAACTGTTTTGAACTATCCTAATAATGAGAATGTACGAGGGAAATAGACCGCCTGTCTAGAGTACAGGTGGGGGTTGGGTGGGGAGGAGGGAGATTTGGGACATTGGTGATGGAAATGTTGCACTGGTGATGGATGGTGTTCTTTACATGACTGAAACCCAAATACAATCATGTATGTAATAAAGTTGGTTAAATAAAAAAAAAGAAAAAAATATTCTGTGTGCACTGAAACAAAAAAAAAAGTACCATTTAAATAAAGTTTGTACAGAAATGTTTTTTCTTGTTTATATTCTATTTTCTTTTCTTTTTTCTTCTTTTAGATCAATTTCCAGAAAGTCTCTTTTCATTGCTTATTTGTTCATCATTGGAGATTTTAAAAGTGGTGGTGTAGAGTAATTAGAATATAGAATTCAAAAACTCAATTTTACATCTTACTTATGAGAGAGTTCAGTCCCTCTTTATCTTTTAACTGACCCCAAGAGCATTAATGAAAAGTATCTAAATATGAATACAGGTGTAATAATAAAGGAAAATTATCAGTCACCCTTATTTTAATTGGTGTCACCTTAGCTTTTAGTAGGGCAATAGGATAGCTTTGCCACCTGCAATCATTCAAAACTACTTTGCTCACTAATTAGCTCACATAAAAAAATTAAAGGACCTTTCAAAAGTGAGTAAAATCGAGCTTGATAACAACTTTAAGTTATGCTTTTCAAAAAAAAAATAATTTCAGAGTTTTGAGTGAAAATCTCATGAGTATTTTAGAATAATCCTGGTGCATAGACTAAGTAACTAAATAACTTATACTTTAAGGTTTTTCATCTAATGTCATTAATTTTTAGATTTTTGTGTGCAAAATATATCACTGCTATCCTTATTTACTTTGGACAGTGTGGCAATTTATTAATGTTGAACTCTATTATGACTACTTTTTTTTTTTTTTTTTTTTTTGATGGTGAATTTTTCTTTATTCAAGGTCATTTTTGGTAAATTATGATTTTCTTTTTTTTTTTTTATTTTTTATCTTTATTTAAACACCGTGATTACAAACATGATTATAGTTGTATGATTACAGTCATGTAAAGAGCACCCCCCCTTCACCGGTGTAACATTCCCACCACCAATTTCCCAGATCTCCCTCCTCCCCACCCCCCTACACCTGTACTCGAGACAGGCTTTCTACTTCCCTCATTCATTCACATTTTATGATAGTTTTCAGTGTAGTCATCTCTGCAACTGCACTCATCACTCTATGTGATGAGCTGCATGTCCTGAGCTGCACCTACCAGCCCTCATCTCTCTTGTCTCTGAGATATTGTTAAAAATGTCCTTCATTTTTCTTAAAGCCCATAGATGAGTGAAACCATTCTGCGTCTTTCTCTCTCCCTCTGACTTACTTCACTCAGCATAATAGATTCCATGTACATCCATGTATTGGAAAATTTCATGACTTCATCTCTCCTGATGGCTGCATAGTATTCCATTGTGTATATGTACCACAGTTTCTTCAGCCACTCATCTGTTGAAGGGCATCTTGGTTGTTTCCAGAGTCTGGCTATTGTAAATAGCGCTGCAATGAATATAGGAGTAAGGAAGGGTTTTTTGTATTGTATTTTTGTGTTTCTTGGGTATATTCCTAGGAGTGGTATAGCTGGATCGTATGGAAGCTCAATTTCCAGTTTGTGAAGGAATCTCCATATCGCTTTCCATAAAGGTTGTACTAGACGGCATTCCCACCAGCAGTGAAAAAGAGTTCCTTTCTCTCCACATCCCCGCCAGCACTGCTTGTTTTCCTTTCTTGTGATGTGTGCCAATCTCAGTGCGTGAGGTGGTACCTCATAGTAGTTTTGATTTGCATCTCCCTGACGATTAGTGATGTTGAACATCTTTTCATGTGCCTTTTGGCCATTTGCCTTTCTTCTTTTTCAAAGTGTCTGTTCATTTCTTCTCCCCATTTTTTGATGGGGTTAGTTGTTTTTTTCTTGTATAGTTCTGTCAGTACCTTGTAAATTTTGGATATTAGCCCTTTATCTGATGTGTATTGGGTGAATAATTTCTCCCACTCAGTGGGTGGCCTTTGTATTCTGGGCGCTATTTCCTTTGAGATGCAGAAGCTTTTCAGCTTAATATAGTCCCATCTGTTTATCTCTGCTTCCACTTGCTTGGAAAGTGCTGTCTCCTCCTTAAAGATGCCTTTAGTCTCAATGTCCTGGAGTGTTTCACCTACATGTTGTTCTATATACCTTATAGTTTCAGTTCTGATATCAAGGTCTTTAATCCATTTGGATTTTACCTTTGTATATGGTGTTAGCTGGGGGTCTGAGTTCGCTTTTTTGCAAGTGGTTAACCAGTTGTGCCAACACCACTTGTTGAATAGGCTTTCCCTGCTCCATTTAGGATTTTTTGCTCCTTTATCAAAAACAAGGTGGTTATATGTCTGAGGAACCTTCTCTGAGTACTCAAGCCTATTCCACTGATCTGAGGGTCTGTTTTTATTCCAATACCATGCTGTTTTTATAACTGTTGCTTTGTAATACAACTTAAAATTGGGGAAAGTAATGCCTCCCATATTCCTTTTCCCAAGGAGTGCTTTAGCTATTCGAGGTTGTTTGTTGTTCCAGATGAATTTCAGAAGTATTTGATCCACTTCTTTGAAAAATGTCATGGGTATCTTTAGAGGAATCGCGTTAAATCTGTACAATGCTTTTGGAAGTATTGCCATTTTAATGATGTTGATCCTGCCAATCCATGAGCATGGTATGTGTTTCCATTTCCGCGTGTCCTCTCTTATTTCTTGGAGCAGTGTTTTGTAGTTTTCTTTGTATAGATCCTTCACATCTTTAGTCAGGTTGACTCCAAGATATTTGAGTTTGTGTGGAACTAATGTGAATGGGATTGTTCTCTTAATGTCCATTTCTTCCCTATCATTATTCGTGTATAAAAAGGCCATTGATTTTTGTGTGTTAATTTTGTATCCTGCCACTTTGCTATACAAATCTATTATTTCTAGAAGCTTTTTGGTAGAGTCTTTAGGGTTTTCTAAGTAGAGTATCATGTCATCTGCAAACAGTGAGAGCTTGACTTCTTCCTTTCCTATCTGAATTCCCTTGATATCTTTTTCTTGCCTAATCGCTATAGCAAGTACTTCCAGTGCTATGTTGAATAGGAGTGGTGAGAGAGGACAGCCTTGTCTTGTACCAGAATTTAGAGGAAAGGATTTTAGTTTTTCTCCATTGAGGATAATATTTGCCACTGGCTTCTGGTAGATGGCTTTGACTATATTGAGAAAGGTTCCTTTTATTCCTATCTTGCTAGAGTTTTAATCAAGAATGGGTGTTGAACCTTATCAAATGCTTTTTCTGCATCTATTGATATGACCATGTGATTTTTATTTTTGTTGTTGTTTATGTTGTGTATTATATTAATAGATTTACGGATGTTAAACCATCCTTGCATTCCTGGGATGAAACCTACTTGATCAAAGTGAATGATCTTCTTGATGAGGCACTGGATCCTGTTCGCCAGGATTTTGTTGAGGATCTTTGCATCTGTGTTCATCAGGGATATTGGTCTGTAATTTTCTTTTTTGGCAGCATCTCTATCAGGTTTTGGTATTAAGGTGATGTTGGCTTCATAAAAGCTATTTGGAAGTATTCCTGTTTTTTCGATTTCATAAAAGAGCCTGGCCAGAATTGGTAGTAGTTCCTCTTGAAAGGTTTGAAAGAATTCATTCGTGAATCCATCAGGGCCTGGGCTTTTGTTTTTGGGTAAATTTTTGATTACAGTTTTAATTTCCTCAATAGTGATGGGGGTGTTTAGATATGCTACCTCTTCTTTATTCAACCGTGGAAGGTTATATGAGTTCAGAAATTTATCCATTTCTTCCAGGTTCTCATATTTAGTGGCATAGAGTTTCTCAAAGTATTCTCTGAATACCCTTTGAATCTCTGCAGTATCTGTAGTGATCTCCCCCTTCTCATTTCTAATACGCGTTATCAAGTTTCTCTCTTTCTTTTGCTTTGTGAGTTTTGCCAATGGTCTATCAATCTTGTTTATTTTTTCAAAGAACCAACTTCTGCTTTCGTTGATCTTTCGGATTGTTTTTTGGGTTTCCACTTCGTTGATTTCTGCTCTCAGCTTTGTTATTTCCTTCTGTCTCCCTATTTTTGGGTCCTTTTGTTGAGCACTTTCTAGTTCTATTAGCTGTGTCATTAAGCTACTCAGGTAAGCTCCTTCTTCCTTCCTGATGTGTGCTTGCAAAGCTATAAATTTTCCTCTCAGTACTGCTTTTGCTGTGTCCCATAAGTTCTGATAGTTTGTGTCTTTATTGTCATTTGTTTCCAGGAACCTTTTGATTTCCTCCTTGATTTCATCTCGGACCCACTGGTTATTGAGTATGAGGCTGTTTAACTTCCAGGTGTTAAATTTTTTCTTCTGTGTCCCTTTGCAGTTCACATCTAACTTCAGAGCCTTGTGGTCAGCAAAGGCAGCCTGCAAAATGTCTATCTTTTTTATTTTATGGAGGTATGTTTTATGTGCCAGCACATGATCTATCCTGGAGAATGATCCATGTACATTGGAAAAGAATGTGTATCCAGGTTTCTGAGGATAGAGTGCCCTATATATATCTACTAGGCCTCTTTCATCCATTTCTTTTTGCAGGTCTAGTATATTTTTGTTGGGTTTCCATTTGGTTGACCTATCAAGTGTTGACAAGCCTGTGTTGAGGTCTCCCACAATTATTGTGTTATTATTGATATCCTTCTTCAGATTTGTCAACAATTGTATTAAATACTTTGCTGGACCCTCATTCGGTGCGTATATGTTTAGGAGAGTGATTTCTTCTTGCTGTACAAATCCCTTGATTAGTACATAATATCCATCTTTGTCCCTTACAATTTTTCTGAGTATAAAGTTTGTGTCATCTGATATTAGTATGGCCACCCCCGCTTTTTTAAGGGTGTTGTTTGCTTGAATGATTTTCCTCCAGCCTTTGATTTTGAGTCTATGTTTATTCTGACTATTCAGGTGTGTTTCTTGTAGACAGCAGAAGGTTGGCTTCAGTTTTTTGATCCATTTCGCCACTCTGTGCCTCTTAACTGGTGCATTTAGTCCATTGACATTGAGAGAAATAATTGTCATGGGATTTATTGCCATCTTTGTGTAGAAGTTTGGTGTGTTTTTTGTTCTGTCTTGTTTTTAGAGTAGATCTTTCAGTTTTTCTTTTAAGGCTGGTTTTGAGTCTGCAAAGATTTTGAGCTGTTGTTTATCTGTGAAGCCGTGTATACATCCGTCAAACCTGAAACTTAGTTTTGCTGGGTGCAATATTCTTGGCGAAGCATTTATTTCATTGAGTTTTGCCACTACGTCCCACCACTGCCTTCTGGCCTTGAGTGTTTCTGGTGACAGGTCTGCTGTAAATTTCAAGGATGCTCCGTGGAATGTAATTTCCCTTTTCGATCTTGCTGCTTGCAGTATTCTATCTCTATCGGTGGGTTTCATCATGGTGACTAGGATGTGTCTTGGGGTGTTTCTACTGGGGTCTTTTTTAGCTGGTACTCTTCGGGCATGCAGGATTTGGTCACATGTTTTCTTTAGCTCTGGTAGTTTCTCTGTGATGATGTTCTTAACCATTGATTCTTCCTGAAGATTTTCTTCTTGGGTCTCTGGAACTCCAATGATTCTGAAGTTGTTTCTGTTGAGCTTATCAAAGACTTCTATTTTCATCTTCTCATATTCTTTGAGTAAATTTTCCATTGTCTGATCATTTGATTTGAGGTTTTTTTCTAATCTCTTCTGCTGTGTAAAGTTGTTATGCATCTCATCTTCTAAAGCACTAATTCTATCCTCAGCTGCTGTTAACCTGTTGGAAAACTCATCCATTATGTTCTTCAATTCGTCTATTGAGTTTTTCAGACCTGTTATCTGATCTGATATTTCAGTTTGGAGTTTTCTGATTTCTGTCTTCATATTCTCTTGATTTTTATTAGTGCTCTGATTTATACTTTCTTTGATATCTGATAGCAACCTCCATATTTCGTCTCTAAACTCCATTTCTGAAAGACTGCTTAGGTAGTTGGTCGTTGTTGGGTCATCAGAGTTTCCATCTTCATTCTCTATGGTTGAAGTTGGTCTGCGTAGTCTCCCCATTGTCTCGCTTACGCTGTGGGTTTTTCTACGTGTTGTGGTGGTACTCATTGGCGAGGTGGAGTGCGCGCGCCGCGAAGCGCAGCGGAGCGGCCGCGCTCCGGCCCCCAAACACTCACCTCAGCCGAGGCAAGCCGTCAGGGGATGCCTGGGGAGGCCCCCAAGTGTCTGCCAAGCAAAGAAACCAGCACAATCCACAACTCCAACAGAAAACTCACAGCCCCAGCGAGACACGCCTTGAAGAGATTAATGCTGAATCAGGTCAAAGTTCCCAGGTTGATGCAGGCTGGGGGAGGTCCCAAAATGTCTGCCGGGCCTAGGGGTCCAGCAGTCAGCCTGATCTGCAACTCCGGCCCCCAAACACTCACCTCAGCCGAGGCAAGCCGTCAGGGGATGCCTGGGGAGGCCCCCAAGTGTCTGCCAAGCAAAGAAACCAGCACAATCCACAACTCCAACAGAAAACTCACAGCCCCAGCGAGACACGCCTTGAAGAGATTAATGCTGAATCAGGTCAAAGTTCCCAGGTTGATGCAGGCTGGGGGAGGTCCCAAAATGTCTGCCGGGCCTAGGGGTCCAGCAGTCAGCCTGATCTGCAACTCCGGCCCCCAAACACTCACCTCAGCCGAGGCAAGCCGTCAGGGGATGCCTGGGGAGGCCCCAAGTGTCTGCCAAGCAAAGAAACCAGCACAATCCACAACTCCAACAGAAAACTCACAGCCCCAGCGAGACACGCCTTGAAGAGATTAATGCTGAATCAGGTCAAAGTTCCCAGGTTGATGCAGGCTGGGGGAGGTCCCAAAATGTCTGCCGGGCCTAGGGGTCCAGCAGTCAGCCTGATCTGCAACTCCGGCCCCCAAACACTCACCTCAGCCGAGGCAAGCCGTCAGGGGATGCCTGGGGAGGCCCCCAAGTGTCTGCCAAGCAAAGAAACCAGCACAATCCACAACTCCAACAGAAAACTCACAGCCCCAGCGAGACACGCCTTGAAGAGATTAATGCTGAATCAGGTCAAAGTTCCCAGGTTGATGCAGGCTGGGGGAGGTCCCAAAATGTCTGCCGGGCCTAGGGGTCCAGCAGTCAGCCTGATCTGCAACTCCGGCCCCCAAACACTCACCTCAGCCGAGGCAAGCCGTCAGGGGATGCCTGGGGAGGCCCCCAAGTGTCTGCCAAGCAAAGAAACCAGCACAATCCACAACTCCAACAGAAAACTCACAGCCCCAGCGAGACACGCCTTGAAGAGATTAATGCTGAATCAGGTCAAAGTTCCCAGGTTGATGCAGGCTGGGGGAGGTCCCAAAATGTCTGCCGGGCCTAGGGGTCCAGCAGTCAGCCTGATCTGCAACTCCGGCCCCCAAACACTCTCCTCAGCCGAGGCAAGCCGTCAGGGGATGCCTGGGGAGGCCCCCAAGTGTCTGCCAAGCAAAGAAACCAGCACAATCCTATTATGACTACTTTTGGCACAAAATGAAAACTATAAAGATTTTGATGAGCTTATATTTTGGTATATAGGAATATACATATACAAACTTCATAGAAAGTTGATTTTTTACTTATGAATTAATATGTTTTCTAAGAATTATTAATAAGTATGCAAAGCCAACAAAACTCTGACTGCAAGTCAAGCTAGTGTCTTCATATTCTTTAAAAAAATTCTGCATGAAATCAATCTTCAGTGTGAGACTTTTACTTAGAAGCTAAGGAGACATAAGTCATTTGTATTTAGGTTACATTTAGAATAATTCAGTCTGTTGTATTTGTTCTTTACAATTATCTAGCATTTTTTGATTTGGAAGTTATAGAATATTAGAAATTGATCAAAACTATCATTGCTGAATTTTAGTTTTAATGAATATGAAGCAAAATTCACTGCCACCCAGACTTTTCTCATAAGCCCTAATCAAATGATTTTTCCATTATGAAGTGATCTCTTCTCACAGATTATCTTCAAATGAGAAGAGATCAGTCTATTAGACTGAAGTATGACGTTTGTAGTTGATTTTTCTTGGATCAGCTTAAGTTTTGAGCACTTTTCCTAAGATAAATTTAACTATTAGAACTTATAGTTATATAAATATAAGTATTAGAACTTATAGTTCCAGGATTT
The DNA here is from genome assembly GCF_024139225.1 of Suncus etruscus. Taxonomy (NCBI): domain Eukaryota; kingdom Metazoa; phylum Chordata; class Mammalia; order Eulipotyphla; family Soricidae; genus Suncus; species Suncus etruscus. The sequence goes on from NC_064851.1 coordinate 133,700,877, forward strand.
AACCTAACAGTTACTAGCCCACAAACACCTAATTTTTATATAAGCTTTCTACTATAACAATTAATATACTGGCTTAAATTTATTGTGTCAAAAATTGTGCCAACATGTCAGTTAAAGCTCATCTAGCAAATAAATAACCCAAAATTCTCTATTTTTTTTCTTTTTTTGGGGGGGTGTGCCACGCCCAAAGGCACTCAGGGTTACTCCCAGCTCTGTCTGTGCTCAGAAATTGCTCCTTGCACTTTCTAAATGGTACAATCATGTACCATTTAGCATCAGAAATAGAGATGTTTTTAACAAAGTGCTACAACTTTTCTATTTGTATTGAGTTATATTGTATGAAGGATGGAGGCCTTATCTTCTATGTGACCTTGTAGAATATCTGTGCCAGAAAATATGATTTATTGACTTCATTGAATTATTGAGTTGGGTTGGAAATTGACTTCACTGAAATATTGAATTGGCCTAGAATTCAGGAGAACTGTTTAACTCCATTATTATCTTTTAGCTAATAAAAGATGTTTTGAGAATCTACAGCAGTCTTACTTTCCTCACCTATAAATGACAAGCTATACGCAATAGTCCTTAACCTTTTCTTAATCAGTTAAATTCTAGAATTGAAGGAGACCACTAGATTCTTACATAAATGATTTTTGAATGGCCTTCTACATTCCCAATTGATTGAAAGGTGTCACATTATTAAACATGCCATCCTATAATATGTCACTTTGGTATCTGGGTTATTTTGAGCTGAAAGTAATTGAGAGTCAATAGATACAGAAAAAAAGTCTTAACAAAGCTTCCATTATCTGCCTAAATGTTGAATCTTCTAAGCAGAAAATGCCATTGATTTTTGATAGATTTTATGTTCTGATAAAAATATAAAGTTGGCACTAAATTGTGCACACAAACAATGCTTATTTTCAATTTTCCCATATATTGTCCTGTCAAGAGTTTACTGATGCTGAAGTCTAGCCCTTTTTCTTTAGCCTAGTCAGTGCTTTTTAATTTATCATCCTTTATTAAAATGGTATAAATTTGCCAAGTATAACCACTTATTTGGGTTTTTAGTTTTCTATGTAGCCTCTTTATACATAAAATTAATATATTAATTAAATTTATACATCAAATTCATCAAATTGTCTTTAGTCAATTTAACACCTAAGCTCAATACAGAAAATATGAGAGTATGCAAGAATACTTATCTCCAAAAGTTGAGGATCAAAAATTTTCTTTGTTTTATAATAGTGATGAATTTGATTCTTTCTTTCCTCTTTTTTTTTAATTGAGGGTTCTGCAACTTAAAAAGTTCTCAGACTTATAAGCATCTTGGTCAATCCTGGAATACAGCCATCACTAATGGATTTAAATGCTTACATGGTACTCAAACTGTCTTAGCTAGGTAAGACAGAAATTAACTTGTTTCCTACCATGGCTAAACACACACACACACACACACACACACACACACACACACGTGCATGCATGGCATGGCTTTATGCCAGTTTTATATTATAATGTTCTGGTTTAATGCATTCTATACAGGGTTGAACAATTAATTCTAAACACATTAAAAGGCAGATTATTTGTTACTAAATAATTCATAAGAATACAGACTCTTCTAAGTCATTCTGGAACATTATCTAAGACTTCCTGAGGACACAAAATTATCTTACAGTGAAAAAGCATTTGGCTATGATTCAGAAACCTACATTTAAACTTAAACTCTGGTATAATTTCTGGTATGACCTTAGGCAGATCATTTAATGTTTTGAGTCACAATGTCCTGTGCTCCAAAAATCACAACTTTGAATTAGATAGTTTCTTAGACCTCCCCTGAGTATAAAGTTTGCTCTTAGTAGACGTCTAAGGCCGTGACTTAGTTTATTACTTTGGCAATAACTTGAAATAAAGTTCAAGTTTTATAAAATATTCAAATAACTAAAAAGAAAGAATTTTATTTCAGCATTATTTTCACACATATTGGAATATGTCCTAGATCACATAATTCTTAAAGCATTTTAAAGTATAATAAGAGCTTAACATAATATAATTAGGCCATAACAAAGTAGTCTTGTCTCAGAAAAGACTAAGAAATTACTTGTAAGGCCAAGTCAAATTTTGATAACATTCCAAATCATCAGCCAAGTTACCTGTGAAGAAAGAAATAGAGTTTATATAAAAATTATTTACTGAACAGCTGCCTACACATAAAGGGACATCTGATTGCTCAAGTTTAGCCTGTTCCTTACTATATAAAATACTCTAAGTGTCCCTTCCTTTTGATTTAGAAAGAATAGAAGTCTTATTTTTACTCAGCATAAAGGAGCCCCAGAGAAGTCACATCTCATCTATAAGATGCCAGAGAGCTTTGTAATGTAAATCATACTACTCCATTTTTTTTCTTACCAACAACTCAATTTGAGACAGGATTGATTGACTAGAATGTCTGCTAATCAGTTTGAAACAAGACTAGGCTAGGGGCCAATGGAAGTTTGCCAGAACCTCGTTTCCAAAGACAAGGTCGACAGCTGGTCTCATTTTGGAAATGCTTTTGCCCATTATCTTATCATTTGGTCTATTTTATATGGTCTACATCTCAAATTTCAATCGTTATTTTGATGGCACTCCAGAGAAAAGAAAAAGACACCACACACAATTTAGAGAGCTTGATTTAACAATACATTGAAAAGTATGTTGCCCTGCTATAAATTCAGTCCCACGAGTCTGAATTTTTTAAGAGTTGCTACATACATATATGGACAATTATGAATTACTGTTGAGATCTCGTCCTGAGATGAATCCAATATGACAGTATTTGCCAAAGAAATGAATCTAATTTTGAGTTGACTACCAATGTGAATTTTTTTTTTGTATCACCTGCCAGTCTTCTATGGGTCATTCTTTAAAAATTTCAGATAAAGTTGGATAATTTTGCCCTAACCAAGATTTTACATAGTCACTATGATGGCTGACAGAATCATTGGGTAAATTTGCTGTAAAGGCTCACATTTTAAATATATGGACTAAGAGGGGAACATGAATAAGTAACTCAGAGAAGTCTATGGAAAATTAAGTATATACTTTTAAACATTTAAAAATACATTTGAAAAATGAATGCCATGCTGTAAACACAGAGTACTGATATATTTGATAGTTTAAGTAAATTGGTTTTAAGAACCATATTCTTGTTCTAGACATACTTGTTCAATTCATTGTCATTATCAGACAGACAATAAAAGATAAAAAAGGAAGATGCTAAAAATTGTCAATTTTCTCACTAACATCAAACATTGTATTGGGCATTCTAAAATATATGACATTGATCCTCACAATGTATTGGGTATTTGAAAATATATGACATTAATCCTCACAATAATTATCTATAGTAAATAGTATTATCACCATTTTCTAAGTGACAAATTTCTTTTTTTTTTTTTTTTTTGGTTTTTGGGCCACACCCTGTGACGCTCAGGGGTTACTCCTGGCTATGCGCTCAGAAGTTGCTCCTGGCTTCTTGGGGGACCATATGGGACGCCGGGGGATCGAACCGCGGTCCGTCCTAGGCTAGCACAGGCAAGGCAGGCACCTTACCTCCAGCGCCACCGCCCGGCCCCTAAGTGACAAATTTCAATAACTTACAAAAGTGAGTGGAAAAGTAAGGATTTCATTAAAAACCCATTGTTTTGTTTGTAATTTAACTCCTTTGTACCTCATGTTAAAAATTGGAAAAATAATACTAGAAGATCAAAAATTAACTTCCTCTGAAGGAAGAAAAACCAGTTACTAGTTGGACTGAAGAGTAGATACCAGCTCAAGGAATAAGGTGGCATGCAGATTTTAGTGGCTAGTTTTCCCCTCTTACATGCTTTGTGCTTCTCTTTTGCATCATAATATGTAACACATAAAATGTCTGGGTTTTTATACAGCATTATCTTCCATCCCGTATTTTGACCTATATAAATACTTTAAAATATAATTCAAAATATAGAATAAAAACTTTTATCCTATTAAAGAGGGTATATCTTTCACAAGATTACTCAAGGAATATTTTAAGAAGAAAAAGAAAACTAATAGTTAAACTGATGATAGAATCTAGATTTAAAAACCTATTTGTAGCACCAGAGAGACAGTGCAGAGGATAGTAAACATGCTTGTCTTATACGTGGCTGACCTGGTGCAATCCACAGTACTATATATCCCTGAGCCCATACCTAGGAGTAAGTATCCTGAGCACCACCAGGTGTGGCACAAACTTCTCACTGGCACTCCGGGGTTACTTCTGGCTATGTGCTCAGAAATCATTCCTGCAGTCTCAGAAGACCATATGGGATGCTGGGAATCTAACCCAGGTCTGTCCCGCGTTGGCTGCGTGCAAGGCAAATTCCCTACCACTATACTATTCCTCTGGATCTCTAAAATAGATTTATAGAATATGAAAGTATAAAATAACTCTATTAGCAGATGTTTGAATTGTTTCTATCATTGGGGCTTGAGCAGCATACATTCTTTTAGATGAGTTGCATTATGAGTTCTATCCAGTTAATGTGATTTAAAACTTGAGGTATAATCTGGGTTTGTGCATTGCTGAGGTATACTAGCATATGTGGCTACTAAAGTAAAAAGTAACATATTACTAAACAAAGAATAGCAATATATTAGAGTTTTTAATGTTTGTACTACTAACATAATAATGATAGAATATGCTAGGATTTTCTGGACAAAGGAAACAGCCATTAAATGTGTATTTGTGTAAAAGAGCTGACATATATATATATATAATACATGTTATATATTGGAGGTGATATATATTTTTTATAATTTTTATTGTGACTGAAGTTCATTACACAAAATTATTTACGGTACATAATAACAATGAATGAAGGGCATTCCCACCACCAATGTTGTCCTTCCTCCACTCCTGTTTCCAGTATGTTTCCCATATCTCCCTCCTTACCTGCCCCCCTCAGAATACTGGTGTAACTGGTCTCCACTTGTTGTAGGTTGGGTATCTATTCTGTTTGGTGTTCCAGTCTGGTCATTTTTTATTTACACTACATGTTCATATGACTGGTCCTGGTATCATCCTTTTCCCCCCTCAATTTATGAGGCTGAATGATTCAAGTTATGCTATTCTGTTGGAGATAAAAAGGTTAAGGAAAAGAGAAGAAAAAATTTGGTGTCAACTACTAAAAAAATAGTATTCACAAGAGTGAAAAAGAAAGAAAAAAGTGGAAGAAAAAAGAGAAGGAAAATAATATAAAAAAACTAACAAAAACAAAACAAAACAAAACAAAACCAGAAAAAGTGCTGGAGTGGCAGAGTTTGGTGTTACCCCACCTTCTTTTTTCTTTTTTCTTTCTTTTTTGTATAGGCACAGTAAGTATAGGGGAAGGAAGGAAATTCCCGTGGCCTAAGGGATTCAGGGTTTCTGCACTCTTGAAGCATATTGTCATGGGAACAACCACTGGCTCCATACCTTCTCATTGCCATATCCCAGGTTTTTTTTTTTTTTTTTTTTTTTTGTGGTGTCAGGAACCTTTCCTCTCGGTTATAGATGAGAGAATCAGGCCATTGTAGCAAACAATCTTGGTATTTGTTCAGGTCCTAGGACAAGGCCAAGGATAGAGTTTTTAAGATTCTAGAGGTTCTGTTCCAACATTGTTGGTGTGTTCAGTTTTCTGTATCATGTGCTCCATGTTTTGCTCGTTCCCTAAGCCGAAGTCTAGGAAATTATGGTTCCAAAGGTTCTGCTCGGTCTCTGTTGTCAGAATTGGGCCTCTGTACTAAGAAACTTTGATTTTTTTGTAAGAGACCTGAGCTATAGCCTAGGGTAGGGTTTGGATGGATGGGGTGGAGAACCCCCCCCCCCCCATGCATTCATTCACAAACTGCAGAGGCGAGAGCTGGGCTCAAAGTCCCCATAGGCCAGGAGTTCTGTCCCTCTTGCACTGGCATGTAGTGGACGGTGGGCACTGGGTTAGACAGCTAGCCAAAGATCCCCCGGACTGACAATCCGGGGGGGGCAGATTCCCCCATGCCAGAAAGTTCTTCACGGCCAGATCTGGTAACCTGGGCCGGGGGGGTGGGGATGGGATGGGGGTGGAAGAAACCCCCTCCCCCATGCATTCATTCACAAACTGCAGATGCGAGAGCTGGGCTCAGAGTCCCCACAGGCCAGGAGTTCTGTCCCTCTTGCACTGGCATGTGGTGGACACTGGGCTAGACAGCTAACCAAAGACGCCCAAGACTGCCAATTAGTCTGGGGGGCCAGATTCCCCCACGCCAGAATGTTCTTTATGGCCAGATCTGGTAACCTGGGCCAGGGGGGATGGGATGGGTTGGAGGAAAACCCCTTCCCTATGCATTCATTCACCATGGAGGGGATATATATTTTAAGAAGTTGTTGCATGTGCCTACAGATGCCAACTCCCCATATCTAGAATAGATAAACTAAAGGCCCAAGATACCTGATAATGTAGCTTCTACCTGTGTCTAATGTACTGATTAAGTAAAAGATTTGGTAGTGTAAGTTCTATTACAAAACCTGAATATGAATCTTGAGACCCAAGAAGAGTCTATGTTTCACTACAAATCCAAATTAAGAAAAATTAATATTCTAACTCTTAAATATTTTAATAGAAGGAGTTTCTTCTCACTTGAAACAAGTCAGGATTTTTATTCTAGTTAGATCTTCTGTTGAGGGTCTGGAGTGACAGTGCAGCAGGTAGGGTACTTGCCTTACCTATTACTGACTTGAGTTCAATCTCCTGTATCCCACATGTTCACAAGCTATCCTTAATTCACCAAAAGAGGTTTCTGAGCACAGTCAAGAGTAAGCCCTGACCACTGCTGGTGTGACCTCCAAAAAAGACAGGAAAAAAACCCACGAAATATCTTCAGTTGATTGAATAAGGCTCATCAGGTTATGGAAGACCAATCTTACCACGCCTACATAAACTTTTAGGGGAACTCAGCCCGCCAGATGTATCCTCAGATTTTCCTGGTGGGGAGAACTGAAATTACCCCCCACGGGGTTCCTCAAAAGGCCCGCTGTGTATGCCTTTTTCCCCTGCGAGAATGGTTGAGGAATTTCCGAAGAGATGTGTGGCATTACATTTTCAGTCATTATTTGGTTTCTCTCCTTTATAAGTCTCAGGCAAAATTGTGGCCTCTATCAAATAATTTGGCTCAGAAATTCGAGCACCAAAGATTATTTGAGAACCCCTTTTCTGGATAATAGCCATCCCTAAAAGCAAAGATGATACTTTTTCTCTCTTCTTCAAATATGTCCTTAGAGCTGCAGTTTCTGGTAATCAAGGGCGAAGCCAGAAAGCAGACCCTGTGCTATTGACTCTTCTTAGAAAAAGGAAACCACACTTCTTTCTTTACTTGACCCCTAAAACAATAGAGTCCAGCCCAGTAAAGATCAAGTTCCTAGATATTTTCTACTCCCTCCTAATCCTGATTTTGTATTTGAAGTAAGCTTGCTAAGAGCTGCCTTGAGTTGTAACCATCTCCTTTGTAACTTAGAATTTTTAGTCACACCCATAGCTTAGGTATTGTTACTGTTGTATTCTGCTTTGTGATTATAATTATTCTTCTCTACACCTATGGCTAGTTTTACCCCTATAAATTTCCCTGCTCAAAAAATTAAACTTGTCGCACTCCTGCCAGAAAAACGGGTTGACCCCACATACTTTGTGTGGTTTCTTTATTTTATAGTTCATATTTCGCCATCTGTGCAACCCACTTTCCCTAAAGTGGTATCACCGAAATCTCACTGATGACTGTAGGACAGAAGCTGCCTACAGCACAATCTGTTTCACTAAATCAAAACTTTTGTTTGAATTTAGCCATGCCCAGCTTTCCTTTGGACTTACTCCTGGCTCTGCACTCAGGAATCACTCCTGGAAGTGCTAAAGGGACCATACAGTGGTGATGAGGATTGAACCTGGGTTAATCACCAGCAAGGCAAATGCCCTTTACTATTGCTCCAGTCCCCTAATTGAACATTAATATTAATTTTTTCTTAAAAGAAACTTTGATACAACCAGAATAATGTTGGCGCTCCAAATATTTAAGTATTTAATGGCCTAATCAAATTGACACAAAATTAACCATCATGGGTCTGGCGGTGACTCAGAGGGCTGGAACACTCTTTGCATGTGAATGTCTTACATGGTTTCCTGTACACCTCTGTGACCCAGAGCACTCAGAACTAACACACTAAAGTACCTATGTACCTATCACGTACATTCCTTACCCCAATTTCAATGACAAATATAAACTAGAATAATTAGGAAAAATAACTGAATTGGGAAATGAACTGATGTTAGCAAAATAATAAAGTAAATAAGTTGAATGAGTATGTGAACTTATTAAGGGATAAGCATGCACACAGGATAATTTTGCTGGCTGAAGAATTTCATTATGCTTACTTCTCCAAGAGAATTTTCTCACAGGAAACTCTGGGAGATAACCAGGCATTGGACCCTCTGAGAACAATCAACCATTGATTGACAAGAAGACTTTACATAACATTAGCTAAAAAAAGTTCACATATTCCATTTTTAAAAAAAAATCCTGTGCATTAGCTCAGACATTACTGTATCTTATGCAGAAAGTGACTGTTCTTTTTTGGTGGCATTTGCAATATATACTGTCGCCTCATTTTGTACTTGGTTGGAGCAAATTGGAATCTATTCACTATTAATTGATTTTTATAATTGTTAGTTTTATAGATCTTCAAGAAAACTGTCTTTTACTTCATGATACCTAGGAGGCACAGCTTCAGATCTTGTAATTCCTTCTGTCCAAAGAACTCACTGTGGTTGGAATAAACTCTACAGCTAAGGTTACTGTTCTTCTTTTGAACGCATAGACACAAACAGAGCCAGCAACACAATTTGTAGGTCCAAGGTAAAAAAGAAATGGTGGTTCCCTTAATCAAAAGATAAGAAAAAGTCATGAGTGTATTAAACATTTTACTTTAAAATGCCTATGACTTTAACCATAATACCAGACAATAGTGAAATAAGCATAAGCATAAGTAATAGCATAAATGTCATCATTTAATATAGTTTATAAGTATCTTTGGCAAAATATTTTTCTGATTTAAACTGAAAAGAAATTATAATTTTATCAAGTTCTTTATGCTAGATCACAAAATTTATTTTATAAATTTCTATTCAAATCAGTGTTTACAAGTAATTTTAGGTAATTGCAAGATTTCAAGAAATTTGATGTTTCTTAACAGATAGAATTTTTCATAATTAATTATCTTTTTTTTTCTCTGCTTGCCAGCTAGATTTTCAATTTCTAAGAAACAAGAGCACTTTGACAGTGTGTTTATCTTGTTTTACAATTCTGTTGAGGTAAAATTGAAGTATAACGAATCCTACTATTTGAAATATACAAAACTTTGAGAGTTAACAGTGTGAATACAACCACAAAATCATCACCACAATCAAGATCTTGAAAACTTCCATCATCCCTAAAAGTTCCTATGCTCCTTTCTTCGCAATCTTTCTTTCACTGTGTCTCCAGAAAATTGGAAGTCAGCTTTCTGTTCCCAATGATTACTTTGCATTTTCTGGAGTTGTTGATATGCTTTCAATTGCTACTTTGAAATAAATTAGGGCATTTTAGCCTTTAAGTCATATTGCTTGCCAATAACATTTGTATGTGCAGGTCTTTGAGTGAATATGCTGGAATCTCTCTCTCTCTCTCTCTCTCTCTCTCTCTCTCTCTCTCTCTTTCTCTCTCTCTCTCTCACACACTCTCTCTCTCTCTTTGGTGGGGACTCAACCCTGTGATCCTCAGGGGTTACGCTTGGCTATGCACTCAGAAATCGCTCCTGGCTTGAGGGACCATATGGGACGCCAGGGGATTGAACCAAGGTCTGTACTGGGTCAGCCATGTGCAAGGCAAATGCCCTATAGCTGCGCCATCACTACGGCCCATGCTGTAATTTCTCTTAACAAAATTACCAGAATCAGAATGACTGGATCACATCATAAATTGGTATTTAATTTTTTCAGAAATTGCCAAACTTGTCTAAAATCATGCTATATTACATTCCCACTAGGACTGTGCAAAACTCTCAATTGTTTCATAGGCTCTTCAATCCTTTAGGTGCTCAATTTTTTTCATTGGTAGTCATTCTAATAGGTGTAAATGGAATTTCTTGTGGTTTTATTATTAATAACTAGTGAGCTCTTTTTTTATGTGTTATTGGATATACTTCTGTTTTTTATGATGTGTCTATCTGAATTTTGCTCTCATTTAGAAATGATTTGTTTATCTTATTTTGAGTTGGGTATTGAGTTGGATATATCATGAATAAATTCTAATATTTGTTACAAACAGGTTCTCCTACATAGCTCGTATTTATATTCTTCTTTTATAAATTTTATTTTATTTCATTGAAACCATTGTGATTTACAAAGTCCTTCGTAGTTGGGTTTCAGGCATACAATGAAACAGGGCCAATCCCAACATTAGTGTTAACCTCCCTCCATCATGTTCCCAAAGTGTATCCCAAACACCACCTCTTGACACCCCCCACTTCCAGGGCCCCAGCCTGCCACCTCCAGGCCCATTTAAAGTTTAGAGTTTTGGACTCTTGATTCCATTGTTGTTGACTTTGGCTCGCATATTTAGTTCTGCCTTTTTTTTCCTCTACCAATACACCTGAGAAGACTTGGCTACTGCCTCCAATACTTTCATATTTGTGTTTCTCCTCCTCTAATAAGTTTCTTTCTTTCTCCTTGCTATACTCTGAGGCCAAGGGTGTTCAAGACAACTCCCATTTAAACCATTACATTTCTTTATTCAGTTATTCTAAATAACACATACAAGTGTTACATTTTGGCTTACTTCAGTTTTCTGGCTTATTCTTCTGGTTTACTCATTTAACATAATATCTTTCAGTTTCATCCATGTTGCTGCAAATTGCATGATTGCACCATTACTTACAGCTATGTAGTATTTCATCTTATATCTGTATCACATCTTCATGAGTCACTCATATGTTGATGGGCATCTAGGTTGATTCCAAGTCTTAGTATTGTACTGAGTACTGCAATGGACAGCAGTGTGCATACATCCTTTTGGATGAATGCTTTTTAGTCCTGGGGATAGACACCAAAAAAGAGGGACTTCTGGGTTTTATGGCAGCTCAAGTTTGAGTTTACTGAGAACCCTCCGTAATGTTTTCTATAAGGGTTTGACCAGGTAGCATTCCCACCAGCAGTGGATGAGAGTTCCTTTCTTACCATATCCTGACAACAGAAATTGTGATAAGTGCCATTCTCATTGGTATAAGAAATATATATATATAATTGTCAACTTTATTTGGATTTCTTGAATAATAAGTGATGATGAGCATTTTTCATGCCTAATGGCCATTTGTTTGTCTTCCTCTGAGAAGTGTTTATTTTTCTCCCTATATACTCTTTTGTAAATACATTTTTAAACAGAATCACTGTTAGATAGTTACAAAATTTTTTATGATTGAGTTTAAATCACACATTGTTCAACACCAGTGTACATTTCCTTTACCAGTGTACATTTTCTATCACTAATGTCCTCAGTTTCTCTCCCTGTCCTCCGCATACCTTCCTCTATGGCAGCCATTTTTTTCTCTTTTTCTTTTATCCATTTCTCCCTTTGTGTATTCTAGTTTTCAATAATTCATACTTAATATTCACATTAGTTTGATTTTTAATGTAAATCTATAAAATGGCATATAACATATTATGTTTTCTGTGATGTGTGAAGATTTTATAACTGGAAGTGGTCTCATATTTTGTAAATAATTCAAATGCTTGTTTACATATTCCTACTGTTTCTTTAATTACAAAAAATAATTGGTTGATCTGAAGAGTCATATAAAAATAGCTTTTATTCCAATATGCTGACTTAGTTTCTTTCTAAACAAACATTGTAGCAGAGTTTGAAGCTGGAGTTAATAAATTGTCGTAGAATTCTGATAATTCTTTATGCCTTACTGCAATATGCATGTACATTATTTTATTTGGCAATTTAATGAAAAAAACTTGCACACCAAAAGAAGCTTGATCCATGGGGTTTGCCACACATCTCCTCAAGCAGGTGTTCCATTGTGTCCCATCTGTGAGAATTCACTTAAAAGTCACAATGCCAAAATGACAATCAGTAAGAAATTCAAGTTAGAGACAACTATTATTTAACTGATACTGGAACCTTCTAAGTATATGGCCCACGAAGCTATCTAGCCCTGTTCTGACTTCTAGTGGGTTTCTAGGGTTCCCGGAAATCCATCTTTTTGACCTAGTCCATTTCTATTGTCAAGGGGGGATTTATTATACACCTTAAATTTCCAACAGTTCACTTTGGATAATAGGTGACTGAAAAGCAAAAACAAAACAAACAATAAACCCAACCCAGCAAAATAAACAAAAAATGCAAAACCCAGAGCAAGATGATAGCAAAGCATGGAAACAAAGACAAGAAGTGAAAGCAGATGCTTGGCTTCTGATTGTAGGACTGAAGATATGAGAGTGGAAAGAAGATCAGTGTGAGTGTGTGTGGTATCTAGTGGCTTGTGATGGAGGGGTACCATGTTGGGCATGGTATGCTAAGATGTTTTAAAGTTGTATGGACTTTTCTAATATAGTCTTTAAACCTCAAATTAGAAGCTCTACTTCTATAGATGGGTATGCATTCATCTCTACCTGGCTCCAAATATTCTTTCTCTTCTCTTCACATGTGACAATTGAGCGGCACATTCCAAAGACTCTCTGGTTTTAAAGTCTTCCTTTTTGCTCCTGCATGGCATGGTAGTTTTTCCCTCTCTGTGATGGAGTTACAATAAAGGCTTCATTGGGTGTTTCTCTCACAACTCCACAAAAATGTCTCATTTCAAGAGCACAACTTCCATGTTGTGAGGTTCAGCAGTCAATTCTTAGTCTTTTTCCTTGACCAATACATCTCCCTTGAAAAGATTTTCCTGCTTGCACCACTTCTTTTTCTCTGCCTCTCTTGGGATCATTTTTTCACATTGAAAGACACATAAGACTAAGCCCAAGTGATCCCTCCTAAGCCTCTACCTTCACTTACCTTCTTGGCTTTTATACACTCTTATAATTTTAACTGTCAGTTTTACATGGATGACTGTAAAAATAACAGTTTATTCCCAGGCTCATGCTGCAACTCAAAACTGGCATATTCAACTATTTTGGAAATTATATTTTCCTTCCTTCCTTCCTTCCTTCCTTCCTTCCTTCCTTCCTTCCTTCCTTCCTTCCTTCCTTCCTTCCTTCCTTCCTTCCTTCCTTTTTCCTTCCTTCCTTTTCCTTCCTTCCTTCCTTCCTTCCTTCCTTCCTTCCTTTCTTTCTTTCTTTCTTTCTTTCTTTCTTTCTTTCTTTCTTTCTTTCTTTTCTTTCTTTCTTTCTTTCTTTCCTCTCTCCCTTTGTTCCCTCCCTCCCTCTTTCCCCTCCGTACACACCTTCTTCCCTCCCTCCTTTCCACCCTCCCTTCCTCTTTCCCTCTCTCCTTTCTTCCCTCCCTTTCTCCCTCCCCTCCCTCCCTTTCTCCCTCCCTCCCTTCCTTTCTCCCTCCCTCCCTCCCTTTCTCCCTCCCTCCCTCCTTTTCTCCCTCCCTCCCTTTCTCCATCCCTCCCTCCCTTTTCCCTCCCTCCATCCCTCTCCCTTTCTCCCTTTCTCCATCCCTTCCTCCCTTTCTCCCTCCCTCCCTCCCTTTCTCCCTTTCTCCTCCCTCCCTCCCTTTCCCTCCATCCCTCCCACCCTTTCATCCCTCCCACCCTTCCCCTCCTATTCCCTCCTTCCTGCCCCCTCCCTCCGTCTTCCTTCCTTTCCTTCCTTCCTTCCTTTCTTCCTTTCTTCTCCTTCCTTCCTTCCTTCTTCCTTCCTTCCTTCCTTCTTCCTTCTTCCTTCCATCCTTCCATTTCTTCCTTCCTTTCCTTCCTTCCGAAAATCTGGGCAATCACATTTTTTTTTCCAATCACTATTTTCAATTGGTTAATATTTTTATTGTGACCAACTTATTATCTACCCCTGCTAACTTCTGACCCAAGCCACCAGCTTTTTAATCTTGAAGAATTTCTATACTGATTCATTCTTGCTGGGGATAGATGAGGTTTAGAGCAACACCTGACTGCTCAGAGGTTTCTCCTGGTGGTTCCGAGGATAAATTGTCACCTTAACTCAAAGCAGATACCCAGCCTTTTGAGACATCTTTCAAAATATTAGTATTTTAATTTTAATTAAAATTTAACAAAATATTAGTATTTCTTGACTATCTGCTCTCATGGTACGGGGTCCTCTTAATGAAAGATCTGAAAATATCTGATCATTATATCTTTTATGGTTTCATATCTCAAATCTAAAACCTTTAAGACTTTTATCACTTGGCTTGGCACTCTACCCCACTCTAGTCTTACCTGTTTACCCCACTCTAGACTCCTTAGTTCTCTTCAAATAAAAGCATTTGTAACCCTTGCTTTGGCTACACTGGAAAGCTGTTTCTCCCCATAGCTTGATGATTGGGTTCCTCACTTATGCTTTGTTCATATGACTGCTTCTGCATGAGATCTTCCCCATCTCCAGACTTAAATGGCAGGCTGACTTTCTCTGTCTCTCTGCACAATTTTCCTGGCCTTGCAGTTTTATTTATTGCTTTATACTTAGAGCCTATATGTGCTTGTCACACACTAGGAATTCAGAACAGATTTTACTGAATGAATGAATGAATGGTTTAGAATTCAAACAGGATGGTCTGTGTATCTCTCCTGAACTTTGTAGTGGATAAATCCTGTTAAAGAAATTATAGTTTTGTGGTATCTGGCTTGGTAGTTTTTCCTAATATTTCCAAGGATACTTCAAACTGTAAAAGATATTAAAAACAAAACAAATTAATCTGAGTAAATCGTAAGTAATCTTGCTGGCATTATTTACTCTTTATTTTTATCGAAGTTTAATCGCAGTATATAATATAGTCTCAGGTGTGCACCATTGGAAATCAACATGTGTACAATACATTAAATTCATCACTAAAAGCTATTGACTTTGTTTAATGATTCGTGAATTGGACAGCATCCCACCTTACAGACAGAAAGGAAGTTGGAAGAGATATTACCAAATAAAAGTGCTTTAAAGTCGGAGGTGGTAGGGAAGGGGAAGTTCTAGCAAGAGTGAATTGTTTTAAGATCATCTTCCCAAGGGAAAGCAGGGGTTTGGCAGGCCAGGACTGTACTAGCATCAATCAGGAAATTTTATATTAACTTCTGGAAGTTGTTCCATTCCCAGGAAAGGCAGAATTGTTACTAGGTGTTAAATGTATTGGTTTAACAATATGGACTTTCTACAAATAGATCTGTTTTGTTGAATCATTTATTTAAAAGATGTTTTTTCTTCCTTTCATTGTTGTTACAGTGACTGGGGGTGTGAGTGTTAAGCATTTTGGCCATGTTGTGCTAGAAAGCACACACTGTGCTGAGGCTGGAGATCACAAATGGCTGGGCTGCAGGGATCACACTTAACACGTGCAGTGGTGCCAGGGATCAACTGGCAGCTCCTGCCTGCAGTACAGCTGCTCTACCACTTAATTCTCCTGGGTCTCAAAATGATTCCATTTTGACCATGGTTTTTCCTTAAGCAAAAGTGACAGTTTAACCTGACAATATCCCTGATCTTATGACCTTGCATGTCCTGACATAAGCCAATTGTGGTGGCAATAGTCTCTGTGCATAATTGGATGTGGCTGCATGAGCCAGAAGGCTCCAGAGCATATGGTGCAGTATTCACACTGGACAGAAGCAGAGCATGTCTTCAGGAAGCTGGGTCAACTGTCTCATGTTATCCCAGAGGTTTCTCTGTGGCAAAAAAGTAGTAAATATGCTCCACTCTGAGCTTAATAAAGATCATCAAGAATTTTAGATTAGAAAACTATATCCTTTGGGGCCGGAGAGATAGCGCAGCCGTAGGGCGTTTGCCTTGACACTGAAGGATGGTGGTTTGAATCCAGGCATCCCATACGGTTCCCCGAGCCTGCCAGGAGCGATTTCTGAGCATAGAGCTTGGAGTAACCCCTGAGCGCTGCAGGGTGTGACCCAAAAACCAAAAAAACAAAAACAAAAACAAAAACTATACCCCTTTTCTAAAGAGCATGAAATCACTTCATTATCTTTTATGGCATAAAAGGAACATGCATCACATATCACATATCCTGCTTTTGCTAAGGAAATAAGTTAGCAATGACATCTCTTCTTGGGGCCAGCTTTTGTTGGTTGCATTAGCTTCTGTTCAGGAAGGCTGCATGATTTGTCTAGAGTCCTTGGAGGTAAGTTTATTGCTGTAAAATATTTTTTATAAGAAAGTTTTTGTCTTTGGGCTAATTCATACCTAAACATAGTGGTATGATAATGACAGTGCCATCTTTATGCTATGAACATGTGATATCCTATGTCGTCTTACCTTCTCTGGCAAAGGATTTGTTTTACTTTTTTATTTTATTGAAATATAGTTGACAAAAAGATAAAAGGAAAAATTATATTATAGTGCTTTGATGTATACTTCCATTGTGAATGGATTAACAACATCTAGTTAAAATGTCTATCATGTCTTTTTTGTTCCCTTAAAATTATTTATTTACTTTGAGACAACATATGGCTCTTCTCAGGAATTACCCCTGGCTCTGGGATCTGGGATCTGTCCTGGCAGGGGATTGGGTAGTATATGGTACTGGGAATTGAATGCAGATTGGCTGCATGCCATACAAACTCTTTACCCACTGTACTATTTTTCTGGATCTAATTTTTTAAATTAAAAATTTTATTTTAGTCACCATGATTTAAGACACTAGCTTGTTTGAGTTTCATGTGTACAGCATTTCAACATCAAGCACTCCACCAAAGTGTTCAGTCTCTCTCCAGTATTATTTCAGGGTTCCATCTACCCTTCTCCCCTTATGTGCTCCCCCTCTACCCTCTATGGAAAATTTAGTCCATAGACCAATTGATAAATCTATTGCTTTGAACAATTTAGTATTCCTTTATTGTGCTCTTTTTAAATATCCCATATATGATATGATTTGTTTTAATCAGTGTTTCTGTCTTTCCTGCTTGTTTCTGGACCATAACCAACAGTAATTTCTGACTCTGCTTATGGATTTCTCCTGGAGATACTCGGGGGATCATACTGTGTCAGAAACTGAACTGGGTTTGGCAGTATGCAAGGCAAACACCTTAAACCTTGTAACATCTCTAGTCTCTAAAATCCATATTTTTTATTTTTCCAGTGTTGTAAACAATCCCATTTTATTCAGTGTATTCTACTTAAATATTATGGATTCAAATATTTGTTAAATGGAAATTTTTAGTTTCTATCTACAATGAAATGCTATATTGCATTTAATTCAAATTTTAAGAGATTCAGTGACCTGTAGCTACTTATATAAAATAATAAAGAAAAATGTAGCTTACTTACTAGTATTAGGCTTATGAACACTAGGTAGAGCATAGCATAAGAACAGCTTCTGGCACAAATCACACCCAAATATTAGCTGCCACTGTTGGTAGGGGGAGAGTGAAAGTTTGTGTTCTTCATTTTGTATTTGTTGACAGAGAATATTCTTGGATAGGGTTTGAGGAGATTTCAAGGTAATCTTGGTCTGCCACTCAGACCTGACTGGGAGGTGCATGGGGGCAGATGTATGATGCAGGCACCGTGATGTTCTCAGAAACAGGCAAAAAAAGGAGGGGAACTTTGTGGTGCTGAAGTGAATGGGAAGACCCAGTGACCCATCAGACCCAGCTCATTGCTACATTATATGAATTTGGTAATTTATTTTACCAGTTCTTTATAAAATTTATAAGTATCTAGAAATCCTAATTTTCATGTAAAACTTTTAAAAACTGAACTGTTGGCACTTCTCTTTTTGGGGTGGGGGAGCAAGGATAGACCAACAAAACATTATTTAAGGGAAAATATATACAAGTTTAGTGAAACAAACAAGATAAAGGGTCTCAATCTTTGAAATATGTTCATAAGTACAGATCAGGATTGGGTATAACCCTAGCAGATAGAGAATAAACAACTTAGTGATCCAAACAGAGCACATCCTATTTATTTATCCACAATTTATTTATGTTCCTCATCTTACTGATATTTTCCTTTTCCTTTCAGCCCCCTTTACCCTATTTCCCTTCTTTATTTCCTGGCTTTATTAAATAAGAGATGCCATTTTGGTGAATGCTGAGGACTGTCAAGGTCAGAGGAAGGATGCCTACTTTAGAGGTTTTCAAGCTTTGTAGTCTAGGAACTTTTGAAGCCCAAACCATTTTACAGAAAAAAATTGCTTTGCATTTTTTTTGCCAATTCTATTACCATGCTGCTTTAAAAATATCACCACAGGGGCTGGAGATATAGTACAGTTATTAGGGCATTTTCCTTGTGCACTGCTGACCAGATTTGGTCCTTGGCACCCCATACATTACCCCAAGCACCTCCTGTATGTCCTGAACAGAGGACTCAAAAACTGTGTGTGGCTCAAAAACTTAACTCCCCAAATAACTAAATTCTTTAGTTTCTTTATAGAATCTGCTGATACTATTCGCCATGAACTGACCCCCCCTCAGAAAACTCCACTATATACATGAGAGTGAAAATGGCAAATAACATTTTTTTGTCATTATCATCAAAGTAGTTTGTTGTTGGTTTTTTGTTTGTTTGTTTTATTTTTGGGTCACTCGGCACTCAAAGGTTACTCCTGGCTCTGCGCTCAGAAATCTCTCCTGGCAGACTCGGGGACCATATGGGATCCGGGATTCAAACCACCGTCTGTCCTGGATTGGCTGCATGTAAGGCAAACACCTCACCTCTGTGCTATCTCTCCAGCATGTGAAAGTATTTTTAAGCCATTTTACCTTTCTTTTTTTTTTTTTTTTTTGATTTTTGGGCCACACCTGGTGGCACTCAGGGGTTACTCCTGGCTATGCGCTCAGAAGTCGCTCCTGGCTTGGGGGACCATATAGGATGCCGGGGGATCGAACCGCGGTCCGTCCTAGGCTAGCTCTGGCAAGGCAGACATCTTACCTCTAGCGCCACCTCGCCGGCCCCCATTTTACCTTTCTTAAAAAATAAATTATTTATTTAAGCACCATGATTACAAAATTGTCCCTACTTGAATTTCAGTCATATAATATACACTACCCTTCACCAGTACACTTTCCTCACTGTCAATGTCCCCGGTTCCCTTCCCTTGCACTTCCCCTCCACACCCATCTCTGGGGCAGGCATTTTGCTTCTCTTTCTCTCTCATGGTCTCTCAGTATCTCAGTCTCTCTCTCTCTCGGTCTCTCAGTCTCTCTCTTGGTCTCCCTCTCTCTCTTTCCTCCTTCTTAAAGTCTTTCTGAGTTTCCTGGGTTCTGCTTTGATATTCAATGGCCAAGGTGATTTGAGAGCCAATTCCCTAAGGTGGCCTAGAGAGTAGTGCTTAGTGGCCTAGAGAGTAGCGCTTAGTTGAGCACCTGCTGCCCCTCATCTCATCCATTATCCTTCCCCAAACAATTCATTCTTTTTGAGTTAAGGCATTATTTCTTATCAAAGTGCAAGTACCAGTGGGAGAGAGAATACATTAAGTTGATAAAGGGTATCAATTCCTTAGTGTGAACAAATTTAATTTATTTCAACTTGATTGTCCACGAGAACAGAAAGATGATGAAAGAGAAAAGAGAAGTGCCAGAAATAGAGTATGCAAAGACCCTCCTCAGCTTGGTTAACTTGGTTTAATTTACTGCAGGGCCAGGAAGCAGCCTGTTTGGTGGTTACTAAGTTCACAACTATGAAAGGAAAATCTTTTCTAATCGATAATTGCTTATTTTCAAAAACTGAATTACACTGCTCTAGTGGTCACTAATCTCCAATTTGGGATGCATTGATCCAAGTAGCAAAAATATTTACAACTACTACTCCAAAGCCAATGAACACTCCCTCCACAATTTCTGTGCACAACTCTATTGATAACCAAGCAGGAAGTTCTATCTTATTCCACTTTGCATTTTGTTCTTGAAATAGATTTTGGTCACCTTAATTCCTTATACCTTTTCATAAAAACCTTTCTCCCTGTCATTTGTATTTAGTTATCAGTAGGGACATGACATTACTTCTTCATTCCTAAGAAAGTAACCATTTTTCTGAGCATCTACGCTGAGACATCATTGGAATTTAAATTCTAGTCTTTGTTAATAGGCAAAATATGGTGTTAGATAATGCATGATAATTTCATGCCTTGGTAGTTTCTCAGATGGAATTGAAAATGTAGCTAATTGAAGGGGGAAATTCTAATCAACTTTAGTTACCAAACTTTCATGTATTGGCAGTGTATGATTTCTTTCTCCACTAACCACAGCAAAGACTGTAGAAGGAAAAGTGCTTCTGCTTGGTGGGATACAGCCATTTCTCCATGAGATCCTGAAATGTAAATAACCTGCTAAAATAAGATCATTCTAGGGTTGAGCTCAAATTGTTGAGTTGGTGAGATGCCCCTGGTTAGTCCAAAGAAATAGTTCAGGTTGTGGGTTGGGAATGAAATAAGGTCAAGAAGAGGTTGAAGAATTAATTATGTGCATGGAAGTTGGAGGCAAAAGTCACTTAACATCCAGGTTCTGAATGCAGGTGAAAGTATAATATAGTGTAGACTTGGGGGGCTACCAATGGCAAAGATGGGATTGAAAGTGAATCATATGCTTTGAAGGGCTGTCTGAGAGCCAAAAATTTTGGGTAGGAAAGAGTTCACTGAATCAACTGTGAAAAATATTTTCATGTTGCTATTTTCAAGCAGCTGTCTATTTGTTGACAACTGTCACATCAACATTATCATTGGGCTAAGCTTTATTTTTTCATTATAAAATTACTTTGGAAAATGCCTCTGAGCAAGTAATATAAGCCAAGGATACATCGTAGAGCTGGAAAATAACAGAATTTGACTATAGTTAGTGATTTGGACAATATACCCACTAATAACTACTGCTAACTATTAATTAATTAATTATTATTATTTATTAATTTATTTATTATTAATTACCTGTGTTTGTAGTTTTACCACAACATTGTATAAAATATGAGACAGTATTTTAGTTTTATTTTTAGGAAGCATTTTTGGGTCAGCTTTTTCCTTTCAGGGGCTACCTCTTGGGAGGAGCCCATGAGACCCTTGGTGCCCTCCATGTCACAGAAGCTTTTATAGTCGAGTGCCTCTGTTGGATGGCTTAGTGCTAAAAGCACAGCAGAACTAAAGGGTATTTTCTCTTTTGTATGGTAAACCAAGCAATTTTACTGTCTTTTATTGTATTATTACCGTTTACAGACTTATATAAATTTGAGAAGAGTAACTTCATTATCTTGAACAATATGTTGAAGTGTTCTACATTCATCACTATCACTGTCACAAACCCTTTTCACCCACTTTTTCACTCCCCACCCCCTTTTCTCTGCTCTTTTAAAATATGGTTTTGGGGGGCTAAAATTTGTTTTTTGGGGGTACATCTATCTTTGTTTAGGGCCGACTACTCCTGTCTTTGCATTCAGGAATCACTCCTATTGATAATACTCTGGAGACTATTACAGTATTAAGAAATCAAACCTGAGTTGACTACATTCAAGGCAAATGTTTTGGCTGTTATACTTACTCTCTGGTGATATTCTCTCCTTCACCAGTGCCCTTTTTTAGTTTTGTTTTTAGGTTCCATTTGGGTGCTCAGAATTTATTCCTGGCATTGTGCTTGAAGATCATTCTTGGTGGAGCTCAGTGAAGCATATCTGGTACTAGGGATTGAATTAGGTTAGCTGCATGCAAAGCAAGTACCTTACCTGCTATATTTTTTTTCTGTCTATACAAAGAGACTTTGTGAGAGAAATGTAACTGTCTCAAACTATATTTGAGAAAAAGTATTATTTAAAAAGATCTCCAAAAGTATTCTGGTGGCTATAGCTTAGTTCGTAGAGCTGCTGCCAGTCTAACCAGGGACACCAATACTTTAGACACATGCCTGTTAGCTTGGGTCCTTGTGAATAAATTCTAAGCATAGTTAGTTCCCTGAGCATCAGAGGTCTTCAGTGTCATAGCTATTCATTCTGTTGCAACTCCCCATGCTCATACTATAACACCAGAAAACCACTTTTATCAGTGAAAGTGGCAGAACTCAGGAAAATTCAAAAGATGCAAATGCTACTTACTGGGAGAAAAACACCCAATTAGCAAAAGCTGAGTGGGGGAACATTGTAAAATGGTAAAATCTTCCAAAGTCACTTAAGAAGACTGAAGCACTAGCTGTAGAAATAGTGAAGGCAGTGGAGGAGAATATACCATCATGAAGGTTACAGACTCCCTCTTAGCTCTAGACTAGGGGGAAAAAAAGAGGTACTTCTTGTTAATGGGAAGATTTTCTTTCTCAGATGCAATGGCTGCATTTTACCACTCACAAATATCTCCTCTATATTTTCCCTTCAAGGTTCTCTTCCAGATCTTGTCCTGTCATGTAATCAGAGATAACACTGGGAACATTCCTTCAGTGGGAATTTCAGTTTCTAGTTATCTGGACTTCTCACTTACAAATCCTCTACTTCAGATTCTCAAAATGGCTTGCATGCCCAATATTTTGAGCTATCTTGACATGTACCCATTCCAGTGTGTTGAAGTGTTTTAATTTGTGATTCTTTATGTGTCTAAGCCAAGAGCTATTCTTGTTAAGTTTAGCACCCTATCTATAGTGCCTGACTTTTTATGCTCACATGAAGAATCACGGAATATGAAACACAAAGAGTATTAATAAATTCTAATGAATGAATTTTGGAGCAAGCAAACCTTTATGGAGTATCTATGTTCCAGAAACTGCTCAAAGACAAACATGTACCAGTAAGTTGGTTCTTGTCTTGAAGGAATTCAGTGCATAATAGCTACACTGCAGTAGTACAAATTGCTGTATAGAATATAAACTTCAAATAAAAATAACATAAAACTAAACGATCAGGCAGAATTAGTACAGAAACATAAAGTATGGAGAAATCCATTCTTCTAGGGACTGGAGTATGGAAAAACCCAGGCCCTAGATCAGAGTAATCAGAGATTGAAGTCTAGTTTGGTCTCTGAACATGTTTCTTTCCCTGTAAAATAACATAACAACACTTGTTAGACAGGGAATTATGAGACATACTAACCTCACTTCCAGTTGGAAACCCTGTTGTCTTACTGGCAAAAAGGTGGGCTATGAGCCCTATTACTTTAAAAATACCTGACGATTAGGGGAAGAGTAAGAAGTTCAGCATGGTAGACAGGTTGTGGGTGATGAGAGATGCCGTGGCATGGTGCATGAGTTTCTGAATATGCTCATGTACCTGCTCAATAATATAGGTAAAGTTCTTCCAGACCAACACTGGCATTGGAAAGACTTTTTTTTAATAGAGAAATTTTTTGCTGTAGAATTTCTGAGGATTTTTCTCATTTCATTTGGCCAATATGACAAGAATGTTCTTAATTTTCTCAATTCTGTATCAGTTATCATTATTTACTACCCAAACTCAGACTAATATATAATTTTTTTCTAAAGTACTACAGTTGAACTGAAGAGTTATTTTATTTAGTTGAAAACACATAATTTCTCATGTGTATTTACCTAAAGTTTTAGGAATTGTTTTTTGTTTTTTTGTGGACAGGGGATTGGTCTAAGAGCTGAGATGAGAATAAGAAGCATTCTTATCAGAGTCTCCTAGATGCTAATACATTTGGTATGTAATTTTCCACAGAGGTATTGATTTTAATCAGCTTTCAAGATGTAGCACCACATTTGTCAAAGCAGAAGACCCAAATGTGCAATTTTTTTTTAGTGAAAAACTGGCCATAATGAATGTGCTAAAAGATATTAGTTATCTATTAGCCTTCACATGCAAGAAAGCATTAGATCATGAGCTGGAGTTGTGCAAAAACAGCAGCTAGAGCTTGACCCACCACTAGAGAAAGCCGAATCAGCAGCCAGGAAGGCTGGCAGCTGGTGAGAAATGCCTGGCTGGTGTGAAGCAGGGATATTATTTAATGAATACATATGATTCATGGTGTAATTATACAACTTACAGTAGGAAAACATCAACCGTTTTTTCAAATGGTGGACTGTGTACATCAAAATTCACAGGATCATCGATCTCTGGGATGCAAAGAGAGTTGTGCAGTTTGGAAAGGGTATCAAGTTTAATTTTGATTAATTTCTGTAGATTTTATTTGGTTATGGAAGTGGAACTCAATTGTGTGGCCCCCACCCTTTTTTCTTTTAAGCACTGACAATTTTAATTAAATTTCTGCTTGAGGAGTAGGAAGTAAACAGCAATGTAAGTGTCACAACATCTTTGAGATGAGTGGTTTTAAGAACTTTGAACACTTCATCCCTGAGTAACTGCTCTGGAGGATTAGGGGAGGCAGTAGCACTGTGAAGTTGAGGGTACATAATAGCTGTTGATATTTTTGCTTCCCCTCTTGGTACCGATCGCAAGAATTTCCTCCTTATTTCAACTTCTTTCACAGTGTTTTTTTTTTTTTTTTATCTCGTTATGAAACCACTGCCATATTATCCACGAAGTTACTTGGAGTGCTTTTTTTTAAATTTCATGGGCGAGGAGTTCCATTGTGTGATGCTGCTCTAAATGTTTGTTCTAAAAAAATACAAAGAAAGGTCTTCAATAGCTAACACTAAGCTAAAGAAGAGTAGAAAAGAGCTCTATGTCTCATACCAATGTGATGACTAGAGATACACTTGCCAAAGAAAAGTCTGCATCAGTGGTTTTACCTTCCATTACTTGGACAGGTGCTGATTGGTAGAAGTTTCTTGCTAGTTCACAAAAAGTAACTACTGCTTAATATATAGTTGACCTGAATATCACAGTGGCTTGCCCTCCTTCCCTCCCTCCCATTCCTTACTTCCCTCCCTCCCTTCCTCCCTTCTTTCTTTCCTCCCTCCCTTTTTTCCTCCCTCCCTCCCTTTCTCCCTCCCTCCCATTCCTCACATACCTCCCTCCCTCTCTTCCTCCCTTTCTTCTTTCCTCTCTCCCTTCTTCCCTCCCATTCCTCCCTCCCTCCCATTCCTCCCTCCCTCCCATTCCTCCCTCCCTCCCATTCCTCCCTCCCTCCCATTCCTCCCTCCCTCCCTCCCTCCCTTCCTCCCTTCCTCCCTCCCTCCCTCCCTCCCTCCCTCCCTCCCTCCCTCCCTTCCTTCCTTCCTTCCTTCCTTCCTTCCTTCCTTCCTTCCTTCCTTCCTTCCTTCCTTCCTTCCTTCCTTCCTTCCTCCCTCCCTCCCTCCCTCCCCTCCCTCCCTCCCTCCCTCCCTCCTCCCTCCCTCCCTCCCTCCCTCCCTTCCTCCCTTCCTCCCTTCCTTCCTTCCTTCCTTCCTTCCTTCCTTCCTTCCTTCCTTCCTTCCTTCCTTCCTTCCTTCCTTCCTTCCTCCTCCTTCCTCCCTTCCTCCCTCCCTACCCCCCCTCCCTCCCTCCCTTCCTCCCTCCCTCCCTCCCTCCCTTCCTCCTTCCTCCCTCCCTTCCTTCCTCCCTCCCTTCCTTCCTTCCTTCCTTCCTTCCTTCCTTCCTTCCTTCCTTCCTTCCTTCCTTCCTTCCTTCCTTCCTTCCTTCCTATCTACATTAATGATCTCTTAAATATTTCTACTATTCTCACCAGTCTGCAGATTTTAACCAAAAATGTTTGACAATCCTTGGTCTACTTGTTCCTGAACATGCAATTAACCTTTATATCTGTATAAATAGCCTACTATCTGTTCACATTTGTACTTTTAAAAATATAAAGTATTGTCTGAGTGTAGGCATTGATTATGATGAACATGTACTATATTAGCTTCATAGATCTGTATATTCAATATTCAGTGATAATGTCAAGGTACTAATTATATTCCAGGACCAAACAAGGAGGCTCTACTAATGGAATCATGAAACTTATTATACAGGGTCTTACCATCTACTGACTTAGGAAAATAAAAAGTATGACACTCAGAGCAGAAAGAGTATTTAGGTTTCAGGGATGGGTGAAAATTGTGTGAAAAGCTGATCTCTGCCAACACACTTAGTTGTCTAGTCAGATGAAAATTGTGGAAAAATTAAATATTCCATTTTAAAATAAAATTTTATTTTTGGTAAATTTTCCATTTTTTAATTTGTGCTTATAAAAAGGGTTGACAGTAAAATGTTAATGAGACAAGAAAAATCTGAAGACACATTTTTATGTCAAAATAAATTGATATAGAGAAAGATGCAAAGTGAAATTCAGTTTTAAATGACATTAAAATATTGAGTTTTACACAAATCTCATAGTGCAATGGGACTTTACACCCTGAACATTGATATAATGACCTGGCATAGGCCTCAGATGAATGGGCAGCCTCCATTCACCCCTGAACCAGGGAAGCTATCTACGAAACATCCAAGGTTTTATATAACAACACCTGGAAGCAATCCTCTACCAGGGAAGACCCTACCACAGCTCTGACATCGACCTGCTCAAAAGAGACTTCCCTTAACACTAAGAAGACTTGACAACAACAACAACCTGCTTACAGGACAGGGTTCTCTGCATTGCTCTTCAATTGTGAGGTGAAACAAGAGGACGCTCTGCACCATCCTAACTGCAATATAGGATATGCAGATTCCAGGATCTTTAATACAGAAACATGATACCAACAACAGAGACTGTGTGAAAAATAAAAGTGTATTGGCACTACAGACAATGACCTGGATTGGACAAACTAGTTTGCCTGGAGCCTAGAATTGGTCTTATGCCAGGAAACTTCAGGGGTAGGGTCTCCTTGTATTTAGGCCAAGGCTTTTCCTTTCCTTGTCCCTCATATTTTGGTGGGCTTATGCAAACAATAATTGCCACTCTAACACCGTTTTTACTGTGCACCTTTGACTCTAATCCTTAAGAAAAACAGCCCACTTAAACTTTTGAGGTTAACTTAAACTAATATGCATGTGCATGGAAATATAAAAAAGTAATTTGCCTTCAATGTTTAAGGAGTTACATAAGTTTTATGTCTTTAGATTGCTTTGTGTGCTGCTAAGAAATATTATGTACTACAATATGGGGGCTTGAGGGACAAAGTAATTGTACATGGGCTCTGTTTTATTTTTCTTAATGTTCTTTGGCTGAAAGTTCAAAGTTAAGATATCAGCAATGGGACTACTGAGAATTCTGTTTATGGGTGATTGTCCTTCCACTGTAACTTTACCTTGTCCTCTTTCTTTGCATCTTTGTTCTCATAATTAAAAATAAAAATTAACAAGAAATATTGAGTTCTATAGAATTAAGAGCTAGTATTCATGTCAGAGAGCAAAAATGGAAAGCAATAAAGTTAACTGGAGCTGGAAAGAGAGTACAGTAGGTCTGTGCTTGCCTTGCATGAAGCTCACCTGTGTTTGATTCTTGACATCCCCTATGTGCCCTGAGGGATCAACATAAATGATCTCTGAACTTTGACAGGTGTGACCCCAGAAGATATCAAACACCCAAATGAAAAAAAAATCAAATAAAATTAGAATTATTGGCACTAGTGTGTGGCACTAGTGCCTCAGATAGACAAATTCACATGTATGTGTATACAAACTTTCACTCTGCTTTTTTGGGGATGACAAATACACCACAGGGAGATGAAGTTCCACTCTAGGCAATACAGTGGGAGGATTCCACTACAGTATCTTCCTTTATCCTCTTCACAGTGATCAGACTTGCAGTGTGTTTTATAAGTTCTCCTTGCCCTCTACAGAACTTGCCACATTTAATCTAATGGATATTTCTTTCATAATGTCTTTTGCCTATTGAACACCATCTTGATGTCTCTTCCAAAGACCCAATTCAGGTAGAGACTATATAAGTGTGAGGACCTAGAGGATGTTAACATTTTCAAGGCATATCAAAAAGGTCAGTGTTTTTCTTTCTTTCTTTCTTTCTTTCTTTCTTTCTTTCTTTCTTTCTTTCTTTCTTTCTTTCTTTCTTTCTTTCTTTCTTTCTTTCTTTCTTTCTTTCTTTCTTTCTTTCTTTCTTTCTTTCTTTCTTTCTTTCTTTCTTTCTTTCTTTCTTTCTTTCTTTCTTTCTTTCTTTCTTTCTTTCTTTCTTTCTTTCTTTCTTCTTTCTTTCTTTCTTTCTTTCTTTCTTTCTTTCTTTCTTTCTTTCTTTCTTTCTTTCTTTCTTTCTTTCTTTCTTTCTTTCTTTCTTTCTTTCTTTCTTTCTTTCTTTCTTTCTTTCTTTGTTTGTTTCTTTCTTTCTTTCTTTCTTTCTTTCTTTCTTTCTTTATTTCTTTCTTTCTTTCTTTCTTTCTTTCTTTCTTTTTTATTTTGTTTTTGGATCATATCCTGCGGTGCTCAGGAGTTACTCCTGGCTCTATGCTCAGAAGTTGCTCCTGGTAGGCACAGGGGGATGTTGGATTCAAACCAACATTGGTCTGGATCAGCCACTTGCAAGGCAAATGCCTTACCGCTGTGCTATCTCTCCAACTCCCAGTGTAACTTTCTTGAAATTAAACAGGGAAGATTAGGAAAAGATGGTTAAGTATGCAGTTAAAGTCCTTGTAGAAGGAAAATAGTTGGCTTGGTTAATATAAATTCCCTTATAAAGAAGGATTAATAAGCTAAAGCATCAATCATAGCATGTAAGAGAAGGGCATTACAAACCTAGTATCCTCTCATTAGTAGCATTCAACATATGTCTAGGTAGTAAATGTAAATGATCTAGTTCTGCACCATTAATATTTTGCTGTAACCCATTAAGACATCTTATGGTCCTTAGCTCATATGGTGTCACCATTGTATGTGCAAGGATAGCAGCAAGAGTGCATTTTATGCAAATCTAATAGGTTTGTAATGAATGTTCTTGCTGAATAAGTTAGATCATTTGAGCATTTACTAGAGAATGATCATAAATGCCAGTTTCAAGAAGCATTTTACAGCTCTAATCATTGAACTGAAATAGCCCTTCAACTTTGAACTTGTGCATTGGCATTAGGTGATTTTGTTATTGACAGTAAAATTAAATATCATGGTTCTTTGTTTTCCCAAATGATCAGCCGCTTAAAGGAACACCAGATACTACTGCATTATCTATAAGAAAAAAGTCTAGTGATTTTCATTTTGGGGTTTTGTGGCTGATAAAATACCTGTTTTCTATGAACTATAAACTTGACCAAGTCTGAACTTAGGGCATTTAAATGTTTTGACCACTGTGACCCATGACGGGATTTTTGCTTACCTCCTAATAAAATAAAAGATTAGAAAAATAATTTTAAACTTCAAAAACAGAGAATTACTCAGTCAAGTTAGGAAAGCTTTGAAAATTAATGTTGAATATTATTATTGTGTTTCAATTGAAATCAGATGAAGAGCTCTACAGTCAACCAAAGTTCCTTTTCATACTAATTAGATACTCTTCAAAGATATAATTATCATTTTAAAATTAATTTGGATTGCTTGATAGACAATAGAATTTTTAAAAAGTGACATTTAATGCCTTTCTGTGTCATTCATATTTCAACGGCATTTTCTTTATTTCACCCATGAATCAATCATAGGACTTTCAAGGACTTCCACTCCCAACCCCCACAAGTTAAAATTCTAAACAGAAACTCAGCTCACATGGACAGCTTGATTCAATTACCAGGAAAAGACATAATAATTAAAAATTTGATTGCATGGATGGTAATTGGCCCCACACCCTTCCTTCTGCTGCCACCTTGAACAGAAAACGATTTCTGGTCCCCAAGGTAAACTGCATAGCAGGAAAGGAAAATTCTTAAACCTGGCAGTATGTTTGCTCATTGTCACAATTTGGGCAAGATCTGAGCTTCAGACTCACCTGTTCAGAAACTCAACTTCATCGCCCTGCTCCACAATGATCTAACATCTTACACTGTGTCAGAAAAATAAGAAATACATGTAGGATTAATGAGATTTTTTTTGAGCACAGTGTGGGCATATTTTTATAAGTGATGTATATTCTGTGGTCCAGTGCAAAAGCCCATTGGTCCTTCCATGGATGATAAACTGAATGGAAAGCAGTAGACTTATTTGGGTGGGTAGCTAATTCAGATCTAATGGTATGAGGGAGAGCATACAACTGACCAATTTTCAGTGTCATGTCAGTGTGTGTGTGTGTGTGTGTGTGTGTGTGTGTGTGTGTATAAAGGGGGTGCCTAAGGGAATTAAGTATTAAGTGTAAATATTTAGAATGGCCACAAGACTCAGCACAATCTACTTTGCCTAATTTACAAACAAGGCTTTCATAAGTTTCTTCGTTCTTAGTTTCTCTTTGCCCCCACCCCCCACCCTGTATAAGCTTTTTACCTATTCTAGACTCTCTTCCTGAAATATTTGGTTCATTCTTTTTTATATTAATAGCTCCCAATCATGTTTACCTCTCATTCCTAAATATTTTTTGAAATGCTAATTCCGATATACTCCACACCAAGGGTCATCTCCTCACTATGTGCTGCACCAAAGGTCACTTTGTTTCCATCTCTGCCATGACTATTTGGTTAAGATCTTCTCTACACTTAGAAAAGTGTAAACTGCTGAAATAGTATAGGTAAATATATATTTTTGCACAGAAAAAAATGTATGATGTATGCCTTTTTTTAAGCTTTGAGCCAAATTTAGAAATCTGCACACTTGTTTTTGAGTTGGGGTGGGGGTGGGAAGAGAAAATTGTCATCATCGGCATATTTCAGAATTTCCTCTCCTTCCCCTCATCTTTCCCCACATCATTCTCCTCATCTCAGTAGAGACCTCTAAACCCTTCAAAACCCAACATACCATGAACAGCATGTTTCCAGAAACAGAAGAGGCAGAACAATGAGCAAAACAGCTGTCATTTTACAGGAAAGACTGTTTGCCAATGTCTGAACACACTCCCTGTGTGCAGCTCTCCATTTAGCTCGGTGTTGTTCCTTGTTGCACAGTGTGCATATTTCTTAATGTTAAAGGCATCACGAGGTGTGGATTGGGCATAGAGATGTTTTGTCTTCCCAACTCCTGCAGCTTGGCTTCTGCTGCTCAATGTCCCCTACAGCCTTGGCAGCTGGTTTCTTTCTGGGAGTCATCTGCCCTGCTGAAGGAACAGGAGGCTGGGGAGAGAATAGACAGAAAACGATCTGCAAAGCTCAAAGTCCTAGGGGAAAAGCAACATGACCTTGGCTCAATGGTTCTGTTTGTGTGAAGCTTAAGTAGGGACCCTGTTGTTTCACACAAGATATTTGGAGTAACTGTGAGGATGCTGTTGTGACAGAACCTAGGGAACTCTGAGACAATCCCTATCATAAACAAAAGAAGCCTTTTGTGTGCTTTGAATACCCCCTGCAAAGTGTACTCAGTAAATAACTACATGCTGTTCTGCTCTTTGAAAAAATTTGGAATTTTTAATACAATTTCTGAGATTTCCTGTGAGAGTTGATGTACACTTTCTGCTAAGTTCAAAGCACCATTTGTCTCTAATTGTTTTCAATATTTTTTCATATTGTTAGCATCTTTCAACAAAGCTTTGGCAGATTGCTTTCCCTAGAGGGAAAATGAAAATTCTGTTATTGAATTTTTAAAAAGGAGAGTGGGGGAGTTAAAACACCCCAATTTAGTGATAGCAGTCTCTAGTTCATACATGTGAAGTTAATATTCCAAGTAGTATCCAAAATTATTGTTCTCTAGTTTTACAAAACTAGATATACAAATCAAAAAAAAATTTGTTATTAAATGTTTCTTAGAAACACTTGTATAAAATCTTTGCTCTTCTTTAGAGCAGGGTTTTCCCTTTTTTAACAAACTCAAATTGCAGCTTCTAAGTTCTGGTTGAGTCACCATATTCGGGGGAAAGCAATAGCATGACTGAAACACTTTATATTTACATCAGAAACACTTTATTAAATGCATTTAGATTAGATCTTGTTATGAGTTGAATGTTTCTCATCCAGATTCAAAGTTGAAGCACTTATTCTTGATGTATTTGGAGGCTTGGACATTTGGAAGACAATCTGGTGTATATAAGCCCTTGAGGGTTCTACTTTCTTGATGTAATCAGTACCCATGTAAGGAGAATCTATGGTTGAACACCTATATTGATTCCACATCTTAGCTATTACATTAAGTGAAGAAGTGATTAATGATGTGTATATGTTCTTTTGAATGGATGAGTATTTTTGTTTGTTTGGTTTTGTTTTGTTTTTGGGTCACACGCGGCAGCTCTCAGGGGTTACTCCTGGCTCTATGCTCATAAATCGCCCCTGGCAGGCTCGGGGAACCATATGGGATGCCGGGATTTGAACCACTAACCTTCTGCATGCAAGGCAAACACTTTACCTCCATGCTATCTCTCCAGTCCCTGTTTTTTTTTGGGGGGGGGCACACCCAGTGATGCTCAGGGGTTATTCCTGGCTATGCACTCAGAAATTGCTCCTGGCTTGGGGACCATCTGGGATGTCTGGGGAACCATGGCAAGGCAAACACCCTGCTGCTTGTGACACTTCTCCAGCCCCCTGAATGGATGTTTTTAAGTCTGGGGGTAAATACCCAAGAGTGGAATTGCTGGGTCATATGGCAGCTCAATTCTAAGTTTACTGAGGATTCCCTATACCGTTTTCTACTTAGGTTGAATCAGACAGCATTCCCACCATCCGTTTCCTTTTCAACATATCCCTGCCAGCACAGATTGTTCCTGCTGTTTTAAATATGTGTCTTTCTTACTGGTATAAGATGGTTTCTTATTGCTGTCTTGATTTGGATTTTTCTAATAGTAAGTGATGCTGACTGCATTTTTATGTACCTATTGGCACTCCACTTATTTTCTTTTGAGAAGTTTGTTAAATTCTTCTTTCTCTATTTTTGATAGCATTTTTTTTCTGTACAAACTTTATTATTGACTGTTCTAAGTCCTTGGATAATGCCATCTGAAATTGAATAAGGATTGCATTGAATTCATTAGTAATTTAAATAAGATATTCATTTTGACAATATTGATTCTTCATATCCAAGAGCATGGGATGATTTCTGTTTCCTAAGGCCTATTTAAGTATTTGGAAGTTTTGATATTATAAATCTCCCATGCCTTTTGTTAAGTTGATTCCTATGTACTTGATATTTTGGACTATATTTTAATCAAATAGACTCTGAATGTTTTGTCCTCTGATTCATTATTTGTAATAGGAATCTGATCCATTTTTGTGTATTGAACTTTGCAGTTGTCTATTTTGCTGTAATGGTTTATTGTTTCTAGATTTGTATATGGGCAACTTCTCTAGGGTTTTCTTTGTGTACTATCATGTCATCTATAAATAGAAATAATTTTGCTTCTTTTTCAATTTGAATCTCTTTGATTTCTGTTAATTACCTGATTGATCTTGCTAAAACTTCTAATATATTGTTGAATAAGAATGAATACAGTGTACATCTTTAGCCTTGCACCTGATATCAGTGACAATGCTTTTAGTTTTATATTCTTAAGAAAAATATAGACTATGGGATAGTTATAATCTTCATTATAATATTATATGTACTTACTATATTCAACTTGGGGCTGGCCTAAATATAAAATTTGTTCTCTTTCTTGGAATTTTTTATACTCACCATTAATCAAAACAGAATACATGTGGTTTTTATCACTAGGAAAATTTTGTGTTTCCAGGTAATACATTATATCACCCAAAAATAAAAATTAATCTCTTGTGAATATTAGATGCTGTTATTTTATAAAGTTTTTTGTATAATATCTTTATTTAAGCACCATGATTATGAACATGATTGTAGTTGAGTCTCAGTCATAATAAGAACCCCCCCTTCATTAGTGCAACATTCTCACCACCAATGCCCCTCATCTCCCTCCTCACTCACCCCCTGCCTGTATTGGAGACAGGCATTTTACTTCTCTCACTCATTAACATTGTCATGGTAGTTGTTAGTGTAGTTATTCCTCTAACTGCACTCACCACTCTTTGTGGTAAGCTTCATATCATGAGCTGGTCCTTCGGCCTTTATCTCTGGTCATTATTACAATAATGTCTTATATTATTTTAAAACCATATTTAAAAACCATAAGATGAGTGAGACTATTCTGTGTCTCTCTCTGACTTATTTCATTCAGCATAATAGTTTCCATGTATATCCATGTATAGAAAAATGTCATGACTTTATCTCTCCTGACAGCTGCATATTATTCCATTGTGTATATGTACCACAGTTTCTCTAGCCATTCATCTGTTGAAGGGCATCTTGGTTGTTTCCAGAGTCTGGCTATTATAAATAGCACTGCAATGAATATAGGTGTGAGGAAGGGATTTTTGTATTGCATTTTTGTGTTCCTAGGGTATATCCTTAGGAATAATATAGCTGGATCATAATGGAGCTCAATTTCCAGTTTTTTGAGAAATCTCCATATTGTTTTTCATAAGGACTAGAATAGATGGCATACCCACTAGCAGTGAGTGAGAGAGTTCTTTTCTTTCCACATCCCTGCCAGCACTGATTGTTCTTGTTTGTGATGTGTGCCAATCTCTGTGGCATGAGATGATACCTCATTTTTTTATTTGCATCTCCTTGATGATTAGTGATGTGAAGCATTTTTTTCATGTGTCTGACCCTCAGATCAGTAGAATAGACTTGAGTATTCAGAGGATGTTCCCCAGACATACAATCAATTAATCTTTGATAAAGAGGCAAGAAATGCAAACTGGAGCAAGGAAAGCCTTTTCAACACGTGGTGTTGGGACAGCTGGTCAGCCACTTGCAAAAAGCAAACTTAGACCTCCATTGTTCAAATCCAAATGGGTTAAAGACCTTGATATCAAACCCAAAACTATAAAGTATATTGAACAACATGTAGGTAAAAAACTTCATGACATTGAGACTAAAGGAATCTATCTTCAGGGTAGAAAGCATTCTCCAAACAAAAGGAACCCGAAATAAACAGATGGGACTATATTAAGCTTAAAAGCTTCTACACCTCAAAGGAAATAGTGCCTAGGATAGGAAAGCCACCCATAGAATAAGATAAACTATTCACGCAATACCCATAATATAAAGGACTAATAAAGATATATAAGTACTCATAGAACTTATCAAAAAACATTTAATCCCATCAAAAAATGGGGAGAAGAAATAAAAGACAATTTCTCAAAGATGTTGTTATTTTTAAATATTCCTGCAACTCTCCTCACCATCTATAGATGGAATTTTCTACTTAAGTGGAGTCCACAAAAAGAATTTTTGATACTTTAAATAATCCAATAACCATATATTAAAAAAAAACCTTTAGTATTGTTACCCTATCCCAACTCACAACTTAAAGAATTCTCAGATAGCTGAGGCTGAAACTTTTGTCTGTGAATGATTTAGTTCTGTTTTTAGGGTGATAAGCTATGGCCATTTGGAGTGGATATTTCTAAGTTACGAAGACCACTATTATTGACATGAACTTTCTAAAGGGATAAATAATTGGATTCTGACAAGGAAATGCTAAACAGTACAGCACCAATTCTGTAGCTTACAAGAATGTTCCTAAGAGCTTCAAAATTTGCTTTGACTATTTCCAATAATTATTGAAAGATAAATGAAAAAGAACAGAGGAAGAATCCCTAAAATCTAAAAGCAGGCTGTTTTCTGCCCATAATACAATGTCAAGTAAAATATCAAACGTAGATTATTATTTTCAAATGTACACTTTTGATCTTAGCATCTTCAACTAGGTTATAACTCTAGCTAGGTTCAAATAATGTGAAGGTTGAAAATAATATTATGATATCAAAAGAACTGGCAACAATTATCAAAACTGAATGTGCAATGATTAAAAATTAATTCAAAACCAACCGTGCAATGAGTCAGGGGTGTTCTTGGCAGCACTTGCCTGTATTGTATTTCTTTGGTGAAATTGTGAGAAAATGTTTAAGCATCTGATTTATATAATTTTTCAGGACTACCTATGCCAGCTAGATATTAGGAATATAATTTTGATTAAAGGTTTAAAGCAGGATATGCATAAAGGCCTGGTTCTTGCTTAACAAAACTTTAAAAAAATTTGATTACAAATTCACATGGCAATTCACCATGTCTCCCACATGACTATCAATGCTTTGGTTTTACCTGGTTGTCATATAGATAAACTCAATTCGTACACAATTTAGAATTAAATTCAAATATTTGGCATCAGAATACATAGGGACTCTGTTTCTTAAAATATCTCTTCAGTTTAAATGCTTATCAAGACACCCACATATGTCACACTCTCTCATGTTCCTATGAGTAGAATGTTTCCTGGCACCATAATAAGACCCAGTTCCAGGGGGTGGGGAAGGAAGAAGATGGGGGGCATTGGTAGTGGGGAGGTTGCATTGCTGAGGAGGGTGCTTTATTTATGACTGAAACCAAACTACAATCATGTATGTAATCATGGTGCTTAAATAAAAAAAAAAACCAACCCAGTTCCCATATTATTGTAACTACAAGACACCTTTATCACTCATCACTTGGGAGTTTTTAGGGTGATAAACACTTTGTATTAGGACTAGGACTGGAGGCAAAAATAGAAGACACAATACAACCTTTATAATAGTGAATTAAATCTAATAACTGATTACATCCTACATAATTTGTTGAGTATTTGATATATACTAGATGCTGAGTTAAGTGCTAAATATAAAAAAGTTAAAGTGATGATTTTCTAAAGACCTCATATTATTTAGAGATTAATTCTTTCCATTGAATACTTGGTTCAAGTATCATGAAGGGTAGTTAGTATAGAAAATTCCTTTTGTGAACTTACATCAGGTCAGTTTGAGTGGGGAAACTTCTCTTCTTAAGGAAATGGGATACCTATTCTAACACTTTATATGGGGTCAAATTCTTTTCTTTGGAATTATATATTTTTGTCCTCTAAAATTCACTGGTCTTCCATGTCTACTAAGAGAAAACATAACTTTTCTTATTAAAGACGGTTTTGTCTGTGCTGCTTGCTTACTCAATTTAACAATTTCTCCGTACTGTCATTTCAATAAAGAGTCCCATTTTAAAGAGTCTCTTTTGCATTATGTTTCCAAAACCCTTTTTCTGGTCCACTCTACCATTCTTTGCTAATATTATTTTTTGTTTTCCATATAAAGCTTTTCTCATATTTTTTTTGCTTTTGTTTTTGGGCCACACCAAAACACCGGTTACTTCTGGCTCAGTACTCAGGAATCACTCTTGGCAAGATCGAGGGGGGTGGGCAACAGGACCATATGGGATGCCAGGTATTGAACTTGAGTTGGCCACATGCAAGACAAATGCCCTCCCTGCTTTGCTATCACTCTAGCCTGAAATTTTTGTCATTTTTAGAATTAAACTCTTTAAAATGAATTTATTTAATAGTTATGTTGTCATTGTTCTTTTGTATCTCCACTTTCCCTTTAGTCAAAAAGCAGGGCATGATCTAGATAATAAATTGTTGTCTCCAGCATCTATCTGGTAGGCAATAAACCTGACGGTAAACTAATATTATGATTAATTACATTTGTTGTAATTTTTCTCACAGTATGAATGTGATTTTATGTGTGAGGTGTGTTTAGTTGATCTTATTATAGTTTTAGTCATGAGATAGAATTCAGATAATATATTTCTCATTGTTTTTCAGAGAAACAGAAGCCAGTAGACTAGAGAGCTAAAATAGGACTTCAAGTTATAATTGGAGTTGAAGGCATGTGGTAGGATTCCTTCTACTTTTGGGTTGGAGGGTTTAGTATTTGTTCTGTTCTGTACTTCAGTTGTATTGATGAAACATACATCTCCTCCATAGAGTGTGATCTGTTTTACTCAAAACCATATATTCATATAGGAATCTCATCCTATCATCATAGATGATATCATTATAGATGCATATAGAAAATTTGATCACATATCTGGGCACTATGATCCAGCCATTTGACAAAATGAATCTTCCAAAGTCCATCTGAAACTTGAATGTTGACACATGAATTTTAAGAGTCAAGACATATAATTAGTCTGGTAGGATGAGACATTTTTTTGTTTGTATTTATTCCATAATTTGAAACAATCCTCAGGGGTTCAGAGTTTTTGTTTTTCCAATCCCTCATAATTTAACAATTAGAAAGTTTAGTTTAAACGAGGAATTGGCAAGTTATAGTCCATAAATTATAGACTTATTCAGCTGCCACTTATTTATGTATGATAGCACATGTTTAAGATGTTTTAAAAAATCAATTTTATTTTGGAAAAAAAATAACAATGAACATTAACTGAGTAGTGACATCTTCCTAGAGAATTTCTTTGATCTCGTTCATAGATCAGTATAAAAACCTAAAGTGATTATGAGCCATTCTTATCTTTAGCATTAAATCTTACCTTCTTATATATTAATTTCTTCTTCTTCCTTTTTTTTGTTTTTGGGCCACACCCGGTGATGCCAGATGACAGGGGTTACTTCTGACTTTGTGCTCAGAAGTCACTCTTGGCTTGGAGGACCATATGGGATGCCGGGGATCAAACCATGGTTTATGCTAGGTTAGTCACGTGCAAGGCAAATGCCCTACCACTTGTGCCACTGCTTTAGCCCCAAGTTTCTTCTTAATATGTGATTACTTTTTCACTTTACCCACAAAGTCTAAAATATTGATATATGCTCCTCCATAGGGAAATTTTGTCAAACTTTGATCTGGTTTCCTTGGGTGTTTTTTGTCATGGCATTATATATGCATAGGTTTCCTGGAAATGGATATATTGAAGAGTCTATTCATTTAATGAGTCTTTTGTAAACATTGTATTGAAAGAATGAGCTTTTGAATTGCATGAGATTGATGAATTCTTGTATGTAAAGTAAGAATAAAGAAAAGCCTGATCTTATTGCTAGAGACCAATGTTCCCAAAGTGTCTGCCTGATCCTGATTCTGTACCTCTAAGTGTTCTGAAAATGAAGACAAGTGGAGATATTACTAGGGAGTGCTCAGTCAGTTGTTTTCTCCACTTTATTTCTAATCTGACCTGACTATGCTCTCATTGATATATGGTGCTCTTACCTGCTGTCATTTGCAGTCACATCCTGCCGTTTTGGTGTTGGTCTTCTTTTTTTCTTTGGCTTAGATGGGGCCTTCCCCTCTTGGTGATGTGACTTGGGTTCAGCTCTGTAGTTCTGTCCTACAGCAGACTAGGATGGATAGTATCCTGCTCTCATTCAAGTTTTTAGATGGTCTTGCTCAGCATTCCCCATGTGTAGCATGAAAATGCTCTGTTTTGAGGTTGTGCAAGGACTTGTTTATCTACGAATATTTCAGCTGGTAGAAAGGCTGAATTGGCCAGCCACTGGAATATTTTTTCTTGTAGGAGATGCTATTCTTTTCCTGTATTGTGCTTATGATCTAGAGAAGCAAAGTGCCAGAGTGTGTGTGCTTCATACAGATTAGTGGAATTGCTTTAACTCTCCTAAATTTACTAGTTTATTTTTATACCCACAAAGCCTTTTCACAGTTTGATACTAAGCACCCATAGAGACATTATTTAGTCAATGAAAGAGAACACTTGTAAGTGTTTAGGAGATGAATTAGCTATAGTTTAAGAGATCAGTTTGCATTGTATTTTTCCACTGTCCGCTTTTACTAACTTAATTCCACTATGGTATTGAATTAGGAAATAAGCCTGAGGGACAAAGAGATGTGAAAAGTTTTAGGGTTGTGTGTGTGTGTGTTTTTTTTAATGTTTTTGAATTTGAATTCTTAATGAAGTTTTACAGTGTAAAATAAAGTGTAAAATACAGTGTAAATAAAGTATAAACTTTATTTTTTTTATATTTTATTTACTTTGCCTTGCTTTCCTCGTTTCATTTTCTAACTTTTACTTCCCAGACAAACCAGATCCATAATTCATGGAACAAATGATTTCTTCATGGAGGTTTGTCTGTCCTGTCCTGGGGACACTGTTCTAGAAAACTTTCCATGCCCAGATCTCCAAGCAGACAACGAGTGAAAGTGCAGATCTGAAGCCACCCAAACAGGAAAACATC
Organism: Suncus etruscus; assembly: GCF_024139225.1. Classification (NCBI taxonomy): domain Eukaryota; kingdom Metazoa; phylum Chordata; class Mammalia; order Eulipotyphla; family Soricidae; genus Suncus; species Suncus etruscus. Next base: position 133,740,930 of record NC_064851.1, read on the forward strand.
CAAGGAAAGTGGGTGATATTGATAGCTAATAGAAAAGGAGGCATCTACAAGAGTCTGCTGGGCTATTCGAAAACTCCAAGGACTGGAGCATGAATTGAGCTATGCACATTTGAACAAAATATGTAAACAGAAATGTCTTGTTTGAGGAAAGGCTTGAGGACTAGTTTGATTTTCTGCTTCTTCAGTAAATTTAAATCATTGTTGCTTCTTTCAGTTGTAAATAACCTTTCTTTTGTATGCTGATTTTCTTAATTCTTGTATGTGCTTATAAAAGAAGGGGATAAATGAATCCAGATACTAAAAATGTACCTGTAATTAACTTAGAGAAATCCAAAAATCTGAAAGGACTGGGATATTTTCTTATGGTTTTAACTTTTATTACTTGTACTGATGCTAAATTGATTTTATGGGGCAGTTGTTTCTTGAACTGTCTTTAACTCTACAGGGCACTTGTTTGCTTGCTTTTAGTTCAGAGATATTTTCCTATGTTTAGTTCCTAGTCCTTCCCAATTTTGGATTCCTACCTAACCTTATTCTTTGTATATCATCATCCTCAGTTACCTAGATAAGAAATCATTTGCTGTTTTTGATTCCTTGCTCCACAACTACAATATGCTTGCACTTAAGTATCATGTTAAATTCTTCCTTATGCCATGCCTGTGTTTTCCATCTTCACAGTAGCACATTTCTGATTGACTGTGGATCTACCATCATTGCACATGTTTTCGTGATGTATCAGTCTTCTCTCACATAGTTAAGAAATTGAGCAATGTAGCTTTCTTACACAATGCATGCTTTCTTAATTTTACAGATGCATAAATCTGTAAAAGGAGTTCATAAATGTATCCAAATTCAGTGCATCTAGACTAGCACCTAATTTGTTCTCAAAGTAACTTGTTGGTTTCCTTGTGTTACAGTGGTCAGGTTCTTGTCTTCATCCCCTGAGATTGGGAGTAAGAGAAAAAATGAAATTCCTTGAGTCGAGCAGGTTTACTATGAGAAAAGGAAAGCTCACAAGCAGGAGGGGGCCCCAGTGAGAATTACCAATAAGGAAAAATCTACACCCTCTTTTTGTACATTGAAACCAGAGAGGTGATGGTATATGTTTTTATCTTGTTAAGCCTGAGGATATTAAAACAGAGACAGAAAGGGTATTTGTGAGACCAGAGAGATAGCACAGCAGTAGGGCTTTTACATTACAAGCAGCTGACCCAGGGCCAACGGTGGTTCGAATCCCGGCATCCCATATGATCCCCCATGCCTGCCAGGAGCGATTTCTGTGAACAGAGCCAGGAGTAACCCCTGAGTGCCGCTGGGTGTGGCCCCAAAATAAAACAAAGCAAAAAAAAAAAAAAAAAGAGGAAAGGCTATTTATCATCTGGGCCTGTGATATTTATTCATTTGTACTCTTAGATCATTTTTATTTTTTAAATTTTATCCAGTTTGTTTTCCTGCTTTTGTCTCTTCTATTGCCTCAGTTATTTATCTTTTCAGTTATTTATCTTATACTCACCTCTCATATCCTCCATAATTTCTGTATTTGTAGCTAGGGAACTACAAATAAATGTGTTTATAGTCAAGTGGGAAAGTTAAAGTTACTTAGTTGGCTTCAAATACCATTTCCAATTTGTTTTATTTGCCTCTATAACCTTTGCCCACATAAAACCTTTGCCACTTTAGTGAGATCAGTCTAATGTTTTGTCTTTTTATCAGCCTCTGTACATATTTTTAAATTTTTGATATTGGGGCCCGGAGAGATACCACAGCGGTGTTTGCCTTGCAAGCAGCCGATCCAGGACCTAAGGTGGTTGGTTCGAATCCCGGGGTCCCCCGTGCCTGCCAGGAGCTATTTCTGAGCAGACAGCCAGGAGTAACCCCTGAGCACCGCCAGGTGTGGCCCAAAAAACCAAAAAAAATTTTTTTTTTGATACTGTTGATTCCCTTTGTCTAAAAATTTTTTTCTTACTCCAATTTTTTTCATAAAATCTTTCTTATTTGCTTATACATAAGTGTATATCTGCTTTTGTAATATGCACTATTGAATATAATCTACTAATCTGTTTTATTTAGAAACATACAAAGACTATATTTTCATCCTCCTTTATCATATGAAGAGAGAATATAACTGTGTTTATATTCTTCATACTCTTTGTAACTAAAATTAATGTAAAGGTGGCATGATGAAGGCCATTTTTAGGGCTGAACATAAAAGAGTGCACTTTTCCTTACGTGGTGAACCTAGAAAGTGTTTATGTTCTAGAAGCAGTTAGATCTCAGAGTGAATGCTTCAAGAAAGAAAGTGGAGTAGATAACCAATTTTCTATGAAAAATAAACCACACACATAAATTTTGTTAATACACTGGGTTTGGTGGATAGTTATAGTAGCTATTAAACATTTTCCTGACTAATGCAGCATTTCTTCTTTGAATATCATATGTGTATCTTAGTATTCAAACCAAGATTTTAGATCTGAAGGTTGGGATGCTACAGATTCTGGCTCTTCCCCAACACACTTCAATCTCCATCCTGTTTGGGGCCACTATTGGATGTGTACAGGGTTTAATTCTGGCTCTGCACTCAGGGATCACTCCTGCCAGGGCTTGAGGGACCAAACAAGGTATCAGGAATCAAACATAGGTGGATTGGGTGCAAGACAAGCATCTTACCATTGCACTTTCTTTAAAGCCTCCATTTCCCACAAATCCTAAGTGAGATTTTGCCAGAGAATAGAGTATGGAAAGTAAAATCTGTCATGCTAGAATGTCTTTGGTGGAAGGTTAATTTCATAAAAGGGAAACATCTAGAATAGATGTTTCCTATTTACATACTTTCCTCATAAGGATATCATTCTTTTCTCTCACTGTACATAGGGAGACCCAATCTCTTACCATAATTGAATGGACAGAACTTAAATATGCATGCTGTTGTTTAATAAAATAAGGTAAACTCCTTTACCTTTAATGGAATTCTGGTAAACTCCTTTCCCTTCTCTCTCATATCTTCTCCTAATCTATAAAATGTTGGCACCTGAAATGAAAATAGGGAGCTTTGTTGGGCTTCTTGAGTTTTTCATACCAATCTACTTGCTATTTATTTCTTTAGTCTCTGAAAAATCTACAAAGGGGATATAGGATGCATTCTTCTGCAGCTCTATAATAGACTGCTGTGCTTACATAGATTAGTTTCTTAGAAAATCTTAACACACTACTATTTTCTTATGATTTAAGCTAGTTTTTTCTCCATAAAGTAACTCAATTGTCTAGGCACAGCAGATGATCAACAATTAGTCCATTTATCTTGGGATTTTAAGAGTTTCTAAAACTTCATTGATCTCAAATGACAAAAAAATGGAGAGTTGGGCCAAAATTTAATTTAGCCCAATAGCCCCAGATGGTCATTGGTTGGATAATATAAGGTGAAATAACAGATTATCCTGATTTGTAAACTTGGATGAACAGTGAATTTGCATAGTAAAGATGCATTCTGATGTTCTTGATTTTGTGCTCTGTGAATTCCTAATTTTCTGGCTATTAGATGGTATATATCCCCCTTTTTTGATCGATTGCCAGTTGTATTCTTCCCAAGAACCAAGTGATTGTATATTGCCATTATTTTAGTTTGCATACTTTTGACCTAGACTGATTTTTCATCATTATGATGTCAGTCTCCATTTTTGTGCTGATGATACAGTTGTACCTGTCTTTGATTTTTGACATCCCTTTTCTTTCCTTGTCTGGGAGTCATTAAATCATTAATGTTTTAAAATCATATACAGCTGAAAATCTGTAAAAGAAAATTTATAGTGAGGAGCTTCTTAACATTACAGAGACAGTCCAGTGCTTTTTTTCCTCACTTTTTTCTGACCTGCAATTTCACTTCAAATAGGTATCCAGGGGTTATCTTTGATTGATAATTGTTTTTCCTGATCTCATGTGTAAGGAAATATGTCTTTTATCATAAAAATCTTACTAGAATGTAGGTATTTCTCCCTATTACTGGTGTAGGAAGCTTTTCAGTCATGATTAATATCTTTCAGATTAAATTACTAGGTAATATGGCCCTTCCTGAAGGCTGGCTATCTCATAGTATATGAGATATAGTCCTGACTTTGCTACTCTATTTTGACACTCACAATACATCACTGCATGGCTTCCTTGCTAATTAGCAGCTACTTCCCTTTTCTTGTCTTTTTTTTTTTTTTAATAATGGGGATTTCTGCACAACTTTTTTGTTTGTTTGTTTTTGGGCCACACCCATTTGATGCTTAGGGGTTACTCCTGGTTAAGCGCTCAGAAATTGCCCCTGGCTTGGGGGAACCATATGGGACGCTGGGGGATCGAACCATGGTCCTTTCTTGGCTAGAGCTTGCAAGGCAGACACCTTACCTCTAGCGCCACCTCGCAGGCCCCTCTACACAACTTTTAAGTTAAGTTTCCATTTTATCTTACTAAGAATGCAAGTGCTAAAAACATTTTATTTTTCACTGAAGAGATGCTACCAAATAAATCTCATGATAATCTGATAATGGATTTGTTATTGCATGATTTAGAATAGTTCATTCAATAAAAACAAAAAAGAAAAAAGATGAGATACTAACTACTCTGAAATAACATATTCTAGGTGACAAGCACAATGTTTGTGATTGTTACAGTTGTGCAAGCTAAAATCACATGAGAAAACCAAATATGTACTGCAAAATCATATAACTTGCTCAACACAGCAAAAGAGCAGCATTCTGGATTCAGACACAGATATATATATATATATATATATATATATATGTATATATATATAGTGCTACTATCTTGACTGGCTACAATAAGGTATTTCTAATGATAATTATAATTTCAACACAAATGTTAATTTAATGTAAATTCTCATTGAAATTATAGAAAGAGCATTATAAGTAACTATCAGTAAAATTGCAGGTGTAATTTAGGATGTGAAACAGTTTGGAGAAACTTTTCCTGAAAATATTTTCCTTATCATTGGCATAAGTTTTGTATGAATATATGCATATAATTATATTATTTTATAAAAAATACAAAATACAGGAGGTGGGTTTGGCTCCAACCCTGAGTTAGATATGGTTGACAATGAATTTATAAGGCGTATGTGTGTGAGAGTGAGTGAGTAAGTTGTGTGTGTGTGTGTGTATGTGACAGAGAGGAGAGATGCATAACATTTGTGTTTGCCTATTTTGATGAGCTTTTGGGAACAGGTAAAAGAAAGTACTAAAGATAAGGGTTTGTTTTTTTTGGGGGGTCAAACCCGGCGGCACTCAGGGGTTACTCCTGGCTGTGTGCTCAGAAATAACTCCTGGCAGGCACAGGGGACCATATGGGACACCGGGATTCAAACCAACCACCTTTGGTCCATGTTTGCAAGGCAAACGCTGCTGTGCTATCTCTCTGGGCCCTAAAGATTAACTTCAGATCTCTACATTGGAAATAGCACATCATGATAAAGTCATTCTTTTTTGGTGGCTACTTGTCTTTTTTCCTATAGGGACACACACACACACACACACACACACACACACACACACACACACACACACACACACACACACATGTATCTGTATATGTGTGTGTGTGTCTCCCTTTCTCTCTAAATATTTCTTATTGACATTTTCTAGGTTTCATCCACCATTTTTAACTTATTTGGTTAGAACACATCCTTTTATTTCCATCCTGTCCAGCTCCCATCCCTCAATAGTTAATTGGAAGCTTTTGGGAAAGTCATTTAAAAGTTTTATGTTTATTATTTTTCTCTTACTTTTATAGAAATTCTACATAATCCATGTACACGTAGGTAATTATGCTCAGGCATTTGTTATTAAATAAAAAGTTTGTTGTGTCTGTAACGAGAGTGGAGTTAGGTATTTTTTTTCTGATTCCTTTTATTTCGAAGTACTGATTTACCTCCCAACTATTTCTGAGCAGCATTTAAAAACTATGTTAATGCTTTTATGCCTTAACAAACATAAAAGAATAATTTAAACTTTTCTTAATGTTTCTGGAACATCATTTCATTTAGTTTCTTGTACTCTAGATGCAGATTTTTGACTGTGTCTGCTGTAATGTGTTACCTTAAATAACTTTAGGGTTAATTTCATTTTACTTACCTCTTTCCCATAAAAGTAGAACATAGAATAAGCAGCTGCATGACTTCCTGAGTATTTTAATGTTTTTCTAAAGATACAAAAATAATTAGCAGCTGAAGGGGTAAAATTGTCTTTTAAATTGCCTCTTCGTGTTTAATTCTATAATATTCCTGTCTTTACTAGTATCCATTGTGTTTGGATGGTTTTCACAATCTCTCATTTTGGTTTTCTTCTTGACATTGTGCTGTAACTGGTGTTATTTCCTTCATAGTTCTCCTGCGGTTAATTTTTCCATTCTTTATACATAGTTTTGCTCTATCGCTTTATTCTATTCCCTCTCCTCCTTTTATTGTATTTTATAGAAAATTACTCACAAATTGGGTCTCAGGACTTTTTTTTGAGTGCTTATACACTTTTATCTTTTTTTGGGGGGTGGGGTATGTTTCCAATCAAGACTTCTTTTTTTTTTTTTCTTTTCTTTAGTTTTTGGTCCACACCCAGAGGCTCTCAGGGGTTACTCCTGGCTCTTTGCTCAGAAATCGCTCCTGGCAGGCATGGGGAACCACATGGAATGCTGATATTCTAACCAACATCAGACCTGGGTCGGCTGCTTGCAAGGCAAATACCCCACCACTGTGCTATCTCTCTGGCCCCCACTCAAGAATTCTTGTGAAGCCTTAATCAGTATCTTTGTCTTATCTAGGGCAATCTTTATTCTGGAATTGGCTTCTGCTTTGTGGATAGTTTGCATTTTTTTCCAACTTAGCATATTCAATGTAACCTTGTAATGATATTTTCTTTAAAATTTTATATATTTTGAGTCAGAGCAGTGGTGCTACAGATAACGCTTCTGCCTTGCAAGCGCTAGGCTAGGGCAAACTGCAGTTTGATCCCCCAGCATCCCAGATGGTCCCCCCAAGCCAGAAGCGATTTCTGAGCACATAGCCAGGAATAACTCCTAAGTGTCAACCGGTATTGACCCAAAACTAATAAACAATAGGATTTTATATCATTTAAATTTTATTTTGTCAGGATATATGCTACCTTCTTTGTAGAATGTTCTACTGTGATCAGTTGGGAGTTTTTGAGTAATAATGGATGAAGAGGTAACCCACTATAATTTCTTTGAGATCATAATGTCTGCTTAGTCATATCCCAGATGACCTCTAATCTAGGAGCCAGAGAACATTTTTTTTTTTAAATAAGGAACGCTTCACAAATTTGGGTGTCATCCTTGCACAGGGGCCATGCTAATTTTCTCTGTATCGCAGAGAATATTTTTATTATGCCTATAATGCCATCTTTACACAAAATTGAGCTTTACTTCATCCATGAGTTTGAGAAGTTAACTCTATCCTATATCCCTTTACTCTTAAAAATCAGCTTTACTTTAGCTAAATTCCTGAGAAATAACTGATAGGAATTAATGCAAACTATGTTTCTATCTAAGCATGTGACCTTTGAAATTAAATAGTCACTTCTTTGTGGCAAAGACAGTGTTGTAATAGAAATACAGAACACTTAACATTGATCTTCTAATACAACCTGTTGATCCTTTCACATTTAATTCTCAGAATGCTGTATTCTTTGGGGAGTAGTTCAATAAAGGCATGCTAATCTTATACTACAACTTTTAAAATCAAGATTACTCTAAAATGTGCTCAATTACGGCATTTGATTTGCCACTCAAAGTGTTTTTAGGCTGTTATATCTTTTGTGCCTTGTAGTCGACTCAGTGATTTCCCTGGAGGAAATAGATGTTCCTGTGACTTCGTTCTCAAGGATGCTGAGCCATAGTATAAAACTTTTCTGTAATTTTCCACAACAGTTATTGCTGGCTCTTTGGAGATCATGGAAGAACTCTGCTCTTTGTCCATTTATTTTTATTGATACCTTGAACAAAAGGCAGGCAAGTTTCCTGTTTCATTTTTGTATGATTGCAGAGAATGTGCCAATTCACAGAGTGGACTGTCAAACTGCTTCCCTTTCTTATTGCTCTTTAATAAATATTTTTGTGCACAGAGAACAAAGTTCTTGAAGGCTGGTTAATTAAAGCGAGAAGCACATGGTGTTAGCTGTACATGAGATTATTATTATTATTATTATTATTAATTAATTTATTTTTTTGCTGCTCTTTTGGCTGCGGGGTCCTTTTTTCTCACACTGAAGTGAAGTCTCAAGTTTGAAAGGTTCTGTACCTGTCTCTACCTCTGGCTTTTTCTGAAAAGTCACTGTGTTCAGATAACATATTTGAAACCTTCTTTTTTTTTTTTAACTGTTTTTTTTTTTTTTTTATTGGCAAGTCATTAAAGAGTGCGTGTGTGTAAGGAGAAAGGGTGGTTGAGAGGAACACACCCAATTGTATTGGTGTATTGTGTTAATTTTCAATGTAATACTATTAGGATATTTATTGGTGTATATTACTGATTTTGAATTTAATACTATAAGAATATTTAAAAGGGGCCGGAGATATAGCATGGAGTCAGGGCATTTGCCTTGTATGCAGAAGGATAGTGGTTTGAATCCTGGCATCCCATATGGTCCCCCGAGTCTGCCAGGAGTGATTTCTGAGCATAGAGCCAGAAGTAACCCCAAGGGCTGCCAGGTGTGACCCCAAAACCAAAAAAGAATATTTAAATTTTTTTCCCAAACAAATGTTTGATGTGTCCAGTTCTTTAAAAATACTAGATTATCATGTTTAACTATTCTTTTTCACAAAGAGCCTGAGTACAAGCAGCCTATCTTTAAGCTACAGCTGTATCTTGAGGGAACAGCAATGTAATATGTGACAGAAAGTTATTAGAAGGTGCTTTTAATTAAAAATGATATTCAATCAAGATAAATATTTGATTAAAGCATAAGCTATGAGTAAGATACTTTTACATGTCACCAAAAATGGTGACCAAAGGCAAGTTAATATCTTATAAATGACAAGCAGCCTTTCATAGTTGTTAACTAGCTGGATACTTGATTTTTGTAGACCTGATAGTTTTGTGGGACATAAAACATTTCCTATGAAGCTTGAAACACAGTGGTGTATTCCTAAGCAGGGCTGCACCAAATATTTTGATATACTAGATCGTTTTCAAACCATTGTGTTTGTAAAGATAGTGAAGCTGATGATTTGTAGTTTGGTTGACTTATTACAGGTGCTTTGGTTTTTAATTGGTTTAGAAGTCATATAATTTTGAGTTAATTTTAAGCTCTTTGTTAGTAAAAAACATCTTTCATTAAAAAGATTAAAGAAAACTTAAGTCTTTATTGAACTTTCTAAACTTAATCTCCTTAATCAGTAACTAAAGCACTCCAGATTTAGAATTGAAAGGGAACCTTATGAATCTTAATGTATTCTCAATTTAAAAGGCAATACATTATTTAGATTTATTTAGATGCATTTCTCTAAATCCTCTGCTGTTAGTGTGTTCTCTGTGGTAATTTATTATGTTGATGAGGTAGTTTTTCTCATTAGTTTACATACGGAAACAGGCCTTGACAAATTCCTTATCTTCTCTGGTCAAAGAGTTAGAAGATAGTTGTATAATCCTGAAGGTTTGCATTACATTGGTAGTCAAATCCTCTTGGGTGTTTGTCCCTTGAAGTATTTAACAGCAAACTTAAAGTATGAGCTAGGGTTTGGGGGGAAGTGTAGATGGAGGCTTTAGGGTAAGGCTTACCGTATTTCCCTGCATATAAGACGACTGGGTGTATAAGACGACCCCCTAATTTTGCAGTTAAAACATAGGTTTAGACCTATATTTGCTGTATCAGACAGAACGCTCCTGTGTTGCAACTGCATGTACCAGAGTGAGCCAATCACAACAAGCAAAGGTTCAGAGGTTATACTGTAATAGACTTCCTCTCTGACTCTGGCCAATCTGAGCAGACTTTTTACAGTGTAGATTCGGGTCTAGAACATTGTCTAATTTGCATGCATAAAAAGCCTGCTTGGATTGGCTGAGTTAGAGAGGCCGACCAAGCAGCCTTGCAGTGATTGGTGCAGGATTGAGTTGGAAAATTCCTTTTGTGGCAATATTCAGACAATTTTCGTTTAGCGGCATATTGAAACATTTTTTGGGATATATTCGGTGTATATGATGACCCCCAATTTTTGGTTGACTTTTTTTGTTTCAAAAGTCGACTTATATGCCAGAAAATACGGTAGTTTTCTTTGAAATCAAGCTCAGGCAGTCTATATCCTGCAGGGCCCATGTTCTAACTCCCACCCTGTTCTGCTACCTTGGTAGAATCAAAACACATGTTTATAAGGCTCTTTTCCTTTTAGTTACATTCTTCCCATATTTTCCAAGACAAACTTTTCCGTAAATTCTATTGAAAATTTTCTTATAGTTAAACTAGATTTTCATTTTGATGACGATTCTTTTGCATTTCTGCCAGATTTTATTAAAAATTTCCTTCCTGGGTGTCTCTGCTTGTCTTTCTGGCTTTTGTTAGCTATTCTCTGAATTCTGTTTTACAAAGCCAGCAGAGGAAAGTCTGAAGAGGTCAAATTAATGTGGGCTCTGTGTGCTTTCCTATTTGTTTTTCAGGTTAGAAGGCAACCTCCTTATATCTAACTTATAAAATTATATTGCTCTTGACACAGATTTGGTGTAATTTACCTCATTATAGCCATCTAATTTGCAGTTTCTTTTGCAATTCTCTTTTTTACTTTAGATCCAGTATTCCTTCAGGATTGTAATTTTTATCTCAGTTGTCTGAGTTTTAGGTCACACCCAATGGTGGTCAAAACCTACTTCTGGTTCTGTGCTCAGAGCTCTCTTGGTGAGGGCTTTGAGGGACCATATGAAGTACCAGACAGTAGGCAATATCCTACTTGCTATATAATTTCTAGTTCTCAGAATTGTCATTTTTAAAGAAAACCTCCATTTTTATTCTGGACTGTTAAAATAGCCCATATTTAATTATGTAGGAGTTGAAAAATATAAAACAAAAAGTATACCCTTAGTGTTTTAATGTATTTTCTTTAGAATGTTATTTATACTTTACAAACAGTTAAAATTATAATATAGATACTGCTTTACTACTTTCTTTTTTCTACATTAATATGGTGCTGTGAAAGACTTCATGTTATTATTAGTCTACATCAAACACAACTTTCCAAATTGCCACATAGTAATTTATATGAGTAGATATCATTGATACAAACCATTATTCTATTTTTTAAGTGTAGGTTATCAAATTTTGCTAAAATATTGATATCCCTGAGGACGTTTAGACAGGATTTCTGAAAGGAAGAATACTGAGTCCTAAGTTATACAAATTTTCATTGTTAAATTTATCATCAAGGTTTTTAATGGAATAAGATACAGATACCAAAACAAAGTGAGGAATTTCTTACCATACCATGATCTTTATGCACTGCTGTTATTAAAAAAAATAAGTTCCAAGCTCTCACTGGTACACATTTCAAAGTGTGTTCTGATCTGAGTTTATTTTGTGAGAGTAATATTTTTCTGAGTGTTTTTAGTTAAACACCTGTGAATTCTTTTGTCTTGCTTATTAAAAATTATGCCAACAATTATAATTCTGCCAATTATATTTAATTTCAATTAGCACTGAGAAAATGCTTTTTGATAAATAACAAAACAAACAAACACTTTTTATTTATTTCCCATTTCTGACTGTGATTGAAAGCTACTTGCATGCTATTTCCCTGACTGGTTTCTGTTCATTTAGGAACAGGTGTGGAAACATCCCAAGATATTTTAATAGCACTATGTAAACTCTGGATTATTAGAATGATAGAACAAACAGGTAGGAAGTGGTAACTTGCTTAAATACTCTGCACATCTGACAAAATTTCCAGTGTGGTTTCCTTATATCTTGTTTTGTGTGTTACACTATTATTAGCATCTTCAATGAAAATTTGCACTTTATAGACCAAATAATAACTATTAGGACATGAATTTTAAGGCCTGTTAGAGGAAAGAAAATTATCTGCCTGTCATATGTGAATATATAATATGTATATATAATTTAAGCCTATATAAGTATATGCATCAAATACTTATATATGTATATATGTAAGAAACAAAATATAAATGATCACAAACAATATATGTATTTAATATAACACTATATAGATGATATATTAACTATATTATATATAACATACTTAATATAATGTGCATATTTAAATTATAATGTAAGTACTGTGTACTAAAATTTACATTTATATGATACATTTGTAAAAATACTGTATATTAATAGATATAAATACATTGAAGAAAATAATTATATATAAACAATCCATATAGTACAAATATATTTTCAAAACCACATTCCTCCTTCACTATAATTAATACATGATAGGTCATGCCACATGATATATGTCAAAGAAAGGTGGGCAATTGCCACAGTTGAGAGAGTACACTGAGGATTTGGAGTTTAGACAGAATTACGTAAGTTTAAGGGACTTAAACTTGGCATTGCGGAGTGTTTCTATGTAGCAAAATATTTGAGATGATATTTGGAAAAAGTTCAGCCAAGTTGTTTCAGAAACCCCTTTTCTCAAAATTTCTTCTCAAGGGGTCATATGGGGTAGTAAACACATAATGTTCTTGAGAGAATGGCTAGTTTGAATTAGATGCTAGGTAAAGGGAAGAGTGACCAAATTTTGAAGGTAGTGGATTGTTATCATGCAGTGTTTTATGTTTTGACCCAATAAATAAGTTTTGCTTCTGGAAATCACCTGAGATCTTTTTTGTAGAATGTAGAATATTTTTATGAAAGTGGTTTACTTTAGGAGTGATTGGCTAGATTGAGGCAAAAACTTAAGTGGGGAAGCTAAAGGAAAGAATATGTGCATAGTCTGGAGAAAAGTTATGAGGGTGTCAGGGACATAATGTGAAACCTTCAGGAAGAACTAAAAAGTTATGATGGGTTTCTTGTATGGGGAGGGTCACAGAACTCTATATTAGTATCACTTGAAGAAATAGGACAGTTAAGAAGGAAAAGTGGTTTGAGTAACACAATTCACCAATCTATTTCATGGAAATGATGAAATGAAAAGTCAATCACCTTATTTTTAACTTCCTAATAACTTTAATATGCCAGAGACAGGGATAGAATAGGTAAGTCATCATTTATGGTTTTCAGGTGCTTATGTCATCCTTTTTCCTATTAATTTTGAAACATAATGATATTGTGTTCAGATTTAGGGGGCAGTGAGATTCTCTTGGGCCATGTAGTCATATTTTCTGCAGCCATATTTTTTCTTGGCTTAACCATTTTTTTCTTGCTGTATCTTACCTTAACTTTTTATATTTGTTAAGTGGAAATAGCTAATACCACACATTGGATTCTTCATAGTATCTAAGTGTCACTTTTTAAAACATTTTTTATTATATATAATTTTTATTTTGACCATATTGGCTTACATATCTTTCACAGTAGTATTTTAGGTACATAATAACATTGAATCAGGGGACTTCCCATCACCAAATTTGTCCTCCCTCCATCCCCGTTCCCATCTAAGTGTCACTTTTAAGATTCTTAATACCTTAATTACCTTTTGGAAAATAAATTGTGAGAACCAATTACTCCAACATATATTGCACTCTGATTTCAAAATCATAGGATTAAAATTCTTTTGTAAGTTAATATATTTAGGAAAAAAAGAGTTTGTATCATTTAACTTCCTATCACAGAATTTCTTGTCTGTGTTGGGCATTGGAGAAACTCTGTTAAGTTCTAGATAAATAAATTGCTGTTTTGTAATTTTTGAAGAGTAGTCATATAGTTTGGCATTAAATGAAATGTTACTGCCAAATGACATCTTTTGGAGGCTCTGTGCAATATTAGAACAATTCTATCTTCAAGATCACTAATGTGAGTTGGAGAATTATCTTCACTTACTCCTGTTTGTGGATTAATGGAGTTGGTCTAAATGATACCAGTTGGTCTCGGTTTTTATTAAGGAGTCATATCTAAAGATGGAATATTTTGGTTTTATTTACTAAAATATAAAATTACAAAATTTTAGCATATTAATTTTAATTGCTTACATCCTCTACAATAATCTTTTTTATATGAGAAAGGACAAAAAACAGTGAAAGACTATCTTAGTTTTACAATCTTAGCAAATAATGCACTGATTTGAAATGCCTTCTTGAAATCCATCTGTTACTGTGAAAAGGCTCTAATATTTGCCCACCAGTAATTGGACACAGATCCAAATTAAAAATGGATAAGCTCAGGAAAATTTTATTAGAAAATGAGAGCAAATAAACAAGCTTTCACAGCATGGGAAAGGGTCCCCCAAAAGAGGGGAATTCCTATGATTAAAGGCTATTTCTGATTTTTAAATCCTTAAAGCTAGAAGGATCAGTGGGTATATATTTTTTATCTTACTGTTAAGCCTAAGACACACAGGTATTAACACAGGCAGGACATATAAGATGGCTCTCACTTTGGCCAATTATCAGGTTTGGTTCTGTGACATTGCATATGTTTTTCTTTTATACATTTTCTTTTTTATAATTTTACCTATTTCCCCTCTTCATCTCTATTCTTTTTTATAAATATCTTTATTTAAACACCGTGATTATAAATATGATTATAGTTGTATGATTACAGTCATGTAAAGAACACCCCCCCTTCACCAGTGCAACATTCCCACCACCAAATTCCCAGATCTCCCTCCTCCCCACCCATCTCTGTTTCTTTCTTTTTTTTTTTTTTTTGTGGTTTTTGGGTCACACCCGGCAGTGCTCAGGGGTTATTCCTGGCTCCAGGCTCAGAAAGTGCTCCTGGCAGGCATGGGGGACCATATGGGGTGCCGGGATTCGAACCGATGACCTCCTGCATGAAAGGCAAACGCCTTACCTCCATGCTATCTCTCCGGCCCCCCCATCTCTGTTTCTTAAATCATTCTAATATCCTAGAAACATACTCTAAAGGCAAACTCCCCCAAGTGTAGGTAATATTTTAGTATTAATTGCTATAATACATACAGTTATTAATCTTAAAACATAATCATAGCAATAATTGCATATTATATTTTTGTCATCAAGATTTATGAAGCTATATTTTATCTTTGGTAAATGTCATTCTTTTTTTGTTTTGTTTTGTTTTTTGTTTTGTTTTGTTTTTTTGGGGGGGTCACACCCGGCGGTGCTCAGGGGTTACTCCTGGCTGTCTGCTCAGAAATAGCTCCTGGCAGGCATGGGGGACCATATGGGACACTGGGATTCGAACCAACCACCTTTGGTCCTGGATCGGCTGCTTGCAAGGCAAACACCGCTGTGCTATCTCTCTGGACCCGGTAAATGTCATTCTTTTTATTAATTAGGTTGAAGCACTAAACCACTACCACAAACAAGATATAAAATTATAATTTTATATTATTTCTATAATTACCACCCCCTGAATTCCTTTTATTTCTTATCAGTCAGCTTTTCTAATAAGCAATTTAGTTGCATGAATGCAAGCATAATTTTATCTAATTACTAGTTAGTGGTAATTTTTTCTGCCCCCCCTATTTTTGACTATTAAAAAGAAGTCTTCTATCATATTTGTTTGCAGTAATTTTTTTCGAACATTTCTAGTAGGTCTTAATCTTCATAAGCATTTGGTATTTTCTGAATAGTGCAAGTTCAAGAGTTAAGGATTTTTCAAGTTTCTGTAAATAGTATTTTAGTTCTTGTTCAGGTGCAAAGAGTTTTTATCACCATTTTAATCTTATCTAGTTTAAATTTAATTGTAGTTTGGAGCAGAGATTAGGGTTATATAAATGACAATGTTTCCTGTTTGAACATAGATTTACTGTTCTTATCAGAAATTTCTTTGTTTCATTAAACTAATATTGCTTATATGTGACAAATACAAATAATAGTTGAACTTTCCAGGAATTTGTTTATAATAAAAAAGTAACAATAAAAATTATAATATAGTGTAATAAAATTGTATCTCAGAAACATTTAGTATTTGATAGTATTTCTCATATCTGAAAGCAGAGCTTATTCTAAAACGATGAAGATTATTAAAATATGTGTAGTTGATCTGTTTCCACAAAAAATATACCATGTTTTTACACTCCAATTTGGATACCAAAGGGGTGTCTAACAGTTCAATTCGATTCATATACTAACTTATGTACCCTGTGCAATAAGGGTTCAGTCCGATAGGCTGTTTGCATTTTAGACAGTCACAAAAATGGCAGCCCAGGCTCATCCACATTCTTATTTTGATGACTGAAATTCAGCAGTTTCCACAAATTTCCCACCCAAGTTAGATAATGTGCTTGTAAACCTCCCAGAACTCAGACAAAACAACTTACTTACTATTAGTGATAATGGTATTATGTAGAATATAAAAATAGAGGCTAAAAATAGAGACTTAGGGGCTGGAGTGGTGACAAAGCAGCAAGACATTTGCCTTGCCTGTACTAGCCTAGGATAGATCATGGTTTGATTCCCTGGCATCCAATATGGTCCCCCAACCCAAGAGCAATTTCTGAGCCCATAGCCAAGATTAACCCCTGTGTGTCACCCAAAAACCACACACACAAAATAGAGGTTTATTATAAAAGGTACAATTAACCAAATCATTAACAATTGATAACTGAACTCAGTTATTGTTGATAACTAATTCTCCAGTGGTAAGTGGATGGGTAAGAAAGGGAAGAAAGTTGAATCCTCTAATCAGGTTGGTTTCTCTGATGACAAGTCTCCTTCCTGAAGATGATTATTAAGTCACCTCATTATCATACTCAGATGTGACTAAAAGTGTTCTTTCTAAACATCTAAAGACAACTCTTTAATTGCACTACAAAGTTATAGTTATTAAAACAGCATGGTTTTGAAATAAAGACAGACCCACAGATCAATGAAATAGAATTGAGTATTTAGAGAACGTTCCCCAAATATACAATCAATTAATCTTTGATAAAGGAGCAATAAATGCAAAACATAGCAAGGAAAGCCTCTTCAACAAGTGGGACAACTGGTCAACCACATGCAAAAAAGCGAGCTCAAACCTTCATCTAACACCATGCACAAAAGTCAAATCCAAATAGATTAAATACTTTGATATCAGACCATAAGGTATATAGACCAACATCTAGGTAAAAACTCTCCATGTCATTGAGACTAAATGTGTCTTCAAGGAGGAAACATCACTGTTCAAACAAGTGAAAGCAAATGAGACTACATTAAGCTGAAAAGCTTCTGTACCTCAAAGAAAATAGTAACAAGAATAGTGTTTATTGTTCCAAATGAATTTCCGGAGTGTTTGATCCACTTCTTTGAAGAATGTGATGGGTACCTTTAGAGGGATTGTATTAAAGCATTAAATTGAGAGATTATTGCCATTTTAATGATATTAATCCTGCCAATCCATGAACAGAGTATGTGTCTCCATTTCCTTTCATTTCTCTTATTTCTTGAATCAGGCTTTTGTAGTTTTCTTTGTATAGGTCTTTCATCTCTTTAGTTAAGTTGACTTAAAGATATTTGAGTTTGTGTGACACTAATGTAAATCGGATTGTTTTTAATGTCCATTTCTTCTCTATCATTATTGGTGTATAAGAAGGCCACAGAATGGGAGAAACTATTCTCCCAATACCTATCAGCTAATATCTAAGATATACAAGGTACTGACAGAACTTAAGAAGAAAAAAAAATCTAAAAACCCTATCAAAAATGGGGAGAAGAAATAAACACTTTGTCAAAGAAGAAATGCAAATTGCCAAAAGACACATGAGAAAATGCTCTACATCACTAATCATCAGGGAGATGCAAATCAGAACAACTATGAGGTACCATATCATGCCACAGAGACTGGTACACATCACCAAGAAGAACAATCATGCTGATGGGGATGTAGAGATAAAGGAACTTTTATTCACACTGCTGGTGGGAATGCCGTCTAGTCCAGTCTTTATGGAAAACAATATAAATATTACTAAAAAAAAACCCAGAAATTGAGCTCCCATATTGTTACTCCTCCCCCAAAACCATATGTTAATCTTACACAGAGCTGGGAGGGGTCTGTTTTGTAACCTAGGGGCTACTAAGGGGAAGGACGAGAGATGACACAGGATGGATGCAAAGCAGTAGGAAAGAGGCTGCTTAGCTTAGAAGTCACACATGGAGGTTAAGGCCTTGTAATAAAGCTGGATATCTCCTGAAAGTTCATTTGACTGCTTTGTGAACTTATTTGCCATTACTCTGCTACTTAGAGTTCTACCAGTCAAAGGGGCTGTAGGAGACAGGCCAAGGTGAGAAAGGCCTCACCATCCACATAATAGGACTATATAATTAATAATCAATACAACAGATTGGCGCCTGAACAGGGACATGATCTCTGGACCTTAGAAGACCTCAGCTATGGTGAGTGTCAATTGTGCTTTGATTATTTGGTGATTAATCTTGGCTTTCTTTAGCTGGAGTGAGAATGAAGAGCTTAAAAGGTTGGCCACATGGCGTCTGACCTTAACATGGTGAAACCCCTGTAGTGGCAGAGCAGGCAGTGAAAGCTTTGAGCATCCCTTGAGAGGCAATATAAAGACCCCGATCTTTGTAATACAAAAAGTGCTTTTTTCGAGGACTTCGACCACCCAATTTCAGAAACTTATAATGGTGACTGATTGTGGTCTAAAATGTAAAAAAAAAAAAAAAAAAAAGAAAGAAAGAAAAAGGACCAGAAAAACGTGGCTTAATTGATGGCTGACTGGTTTCTGGGTGACGGCCATCAGCCTTCAACTCGGATTCTGGCTCTGGAACTCTCAGAATTTCTGGCTCAAATGACCTCAGCTGCTCCAAATTTCCAGATGCACAGCCATAGTGATGAAGAGCTGTGCTCCCTACAGACAAACAGCAGGCTCCAGCACTTTCTGCTTGGAGGGGCAAAGAGGAGTGCTCAAGCAGGCAAGTGGGATCTATGCAGCAGCTCCGGCCCAGGATGGCCCACAGGACCTGGGGTTCCGTGGAGCTAAAGCCACATGGTCAGCCCCTGCACCCTGGGGAGATGCCCACAGTTTACTAACATCTGTACATCATGGTGATGAAGAAGAAGAAAAAGAAGAGAAAGAAAAGAAGCTCAGCTAAGCTCAACTAAGGAAAAACTTCTTTAATAACCTCCTGCATCTTTACTTAGTTTCAGGTTTATCTCTTAATCCTGGTTGCATCAGTCATTGTCTTGCTGGTTAAATTGTGTTTTATCTGTATGGTTCTTACAGTTTTGAAGGTTCTTAGCTATCCTATTAAGTATTTCCCAATTGCTATGATGTTTTATGGTGTATCTTATGTAGGCAACATATATTTCCTTATTAATCATCTAAAATTTCTACTTTTCCTTGATGATAAAACTTATTTAATAGTGGGGCAATGCTCATAGGAGCAATATTTTTGAAATTGCCTTGCATTTAGCTGGCCTGGATTAAAGCTCTGGTACCTCATAAGGTTCCTAAGCATGTCCAGAAATGATATCTGAATATAGAACTATAAGTAAGCACTATGCAGAGCCAGGTATGGTCTAATACCTTACTCCAAAATAAGATGGGGGAAGAGGTGTCATGGGGGTTTTGTTCTTCAAAAACCAATCAGTAATTTGAAGAAAAATTTCTTGAATCAGTAATTTGAAGAAAAATTTCTTGAATCTGAAAATTTTACTTTGGGACTGTCAATAAAAATATTTTACACTTAATATATGTATATAAATACCAAAATTCAATTTTCATCAGAGTGACTATCTTGTGTTTTGTTCTGTGATAATATAATAAATCCTTTGTACAAGGAGAATTTACAAATAATGACAAGCTATTTTTCTGTATCTTTTTCCTGATTTAAATAAAATGTAATAATATCACAATGTGTTATTTTACTTACTTTATTTTGGAGCAATATACATTTTCAAGTTGTGTCAGATTTGTCAAGTATTATTTTTTAAACCCAAGACTCTTTATTTAGATGGTTATTTGCTTGTAAATTCTTGCTTGATTGTGGTTCCTAAATATTAAGATCTAGAATGGTTTTTACAAAGATTTGTTTTGGGTTTATTTATCAATCCCATGGATAATTCATCTTAAGATGATTTTTCTCACCCTGTTATTTAAATTTATTTGAATTTTCCTTCAGTGCTGATTTTGAGTTATCACATAATAGAGAAAACATTTACTGGTTTCCAGGTTAAACATGTTCTTTTTATGTTTTGCTCGTTTTGTTTTTGGACTGCTTAAATTAAGGCTGAAATTAAGGAAAGAAACTGTAAATTATTCCAGTTCAATAGGAAGGAGGGTGGTTTTGCAGCTACTTATAGGAGGTCACAGATGAGAGACCCTGGGAAACATATGAAATATTGAGAATTAGACAACTGTAACATTTTATCACTTATGATATTTCCTTTGGTATTTACAAGATATACCCAAAGGGACCCTCATCTGCTTTCCCATATGGAAAGTTTTTAAATGTTAAAGTACAGAGCAAGAGGAAAATAGAAGAAAGAAAAGGATTTTAAGGTAAGTTAGGTGCTCAAGAGCAGTGGCATTTTCCTTTGTTGAATGAAACAGCTGTTGCTCTCGGGGAAGGCAAGACCAGAAGATTTTGCAGCTTGTTCCTTCAGGATCTAGTAGGAAATACTGGAGAGTATATGTCAGCACCATCTATTTTGTTTTCTGTCCTTTTCTAAAGGTAATTTTATCCCAGGATAAAGGGGTAACTGACTGCCTTAGTCTTGTCAATGTATTTAAATTGAGAATCTTTTCTCATTATAAGAAAAGAAAATATTAGGTATTAAAAAAAAAGATATAAAAGCCCAACTTGCATTTCCTCTCTATACAATCAAGCTGGCAATATTTTAAAAGAAAGAAAAAAAGTTTTACTTTTCTCCTGTCCCTATTTCTAATTCAAGAAGGCAGCTATTTTGGTTGTGACCAATTAGTTAAAAAATACTAGTTTGTCCAATTCAAGTCATCGTCTGTAGTGGCAATACACCTCCATTCCTCACATAGTCTCTGTTGTTGGTATCATACTTCTGTATTAAAGATCCTGGAGTCTACATGTCTCATATAGCGGTCAGGATGGTGCAGAGCATTCTCTCGTTTCATCTCACACTTAAGGGGCAATAGAGAGAACCATGTCCTGTAGAGCAGTTCATTGTTGTTGTCACGTCTTATCGCAGGTCATTGTTGTTGTCACGTCTTCTCAGTGTAAACGGAGGGGTCTTTTTAGGAGGTCGATGTCAGACCCTTGGTAGTGTCTTTCCTGGTAGAGGACTGCTTCCAACTGTTGCTATAAAAGACCTTGGATGTTTCGTAGATAGCGTGCCTGGTTCCAGTGTGAATGGAGAATGCCCATTCATCTGAGGCCTGTGCCAGGTCATTATATCAATGTTCAGGGTGTAAGGTACATTGTAATGAGATTTATTAGATATTAACTAATCTGTATGTATAGTGCCTGGAGCCTAGAGTCAGTCCTGTGCCAGGAAACTTCAGGGGTAGGGTCTCCATCTATTTAGACCATAATTTGTCTTTCCATGTCCCTTATGTTTTGGTGGGCCTATGCAAACAAATGCCACTTTAATATCGTTTTTTACTATGGTCCCTTGACTCCAATCCTTAAGAAAAACAACCCACTAAAACTTTTGAGGTTAATTTAAACTAGTAAGCATGTGCATGGATCTAGATAAATGTACTTTGCCCTCAATGTTTAAAGAGTTACATAAGTCTAATATCTTTAGATTATATGGTGTGCTGCTAAGAAATAATATGTACTACAACGGGGGATTTGAGGGACAAAGTAATTGTATGGTACATGGGTTCAGTTTTGTTTTTCTTAATGTTCTTTGGCTGAAAGTATAAGGCTGGGATATCATCGATGGGACTACTGAGAATCCTGTTTATGGGTGATTGGGCTTCCACTGTAACTTTACCCTGTCCTCTTTCTTTGCATCTTTGTTGTCATAATTAAAATAAAAAATATATATTTTTTCCTAAAAAAACAAAAAAAAAATACAGTGGATGGGGCTGGAGAAATAGCATGGAGGTAGAGCGTTTGCCTTGCATGTAGAAGGACGAATCCCGGCATCCCATATGGTCCCCTGAGTGTGCCAGGAGCGATTTCTGAGCACGGAGCCAGGAGTAACCCCTGAGTGCTGCTGGGTGTGACCCAACCCCCCCAAATACATTATATTATTATTATTATTATTATTATTATTATTATTATTATTTTGGTTTTTGGGTCACACCCAGCAGCACTCAGGGGTTACTCCTGGCTCCACGCTCAGAAATCGCTCCTGGCAGGCTTGGGGAACCATAGGGAATGCTGGGATTCGAACCAATGATCTTCTGCATGAAAGGCA
This sequence comes from Suncus etruscus, assembly GCF_024139225.1. Taxonomy (NCBI): domain Eukaryota; kingdom Metazoa; phylum Chordata; class Mammalia; order Eulipotyphla; family Soricidae; genus Suncus; species Suncus etruscus. Next base: position 133,763,357 of record NC_064851.1, read on the forward strand.
AATGCCTTACCTCCATGCTATCTCTCCAGCCCCGAATTTATTATTTTTTAAAATACATTTTTAAGAATTTTTTTTGTTTTTATTTTGTTTGAGGATCACACCAAGAGGGGCTCAGAGCTTACTCCTGAAACTCTACTCAGGGATCATTCTTGGTTATGCTCGGGTGAACGGTTGAGGTACCAGATATGGAATCTCTGTATCAAATACAAGTTGAATGCTCCACTCCTTGTACTTTTACTATGACTACATACAGTTTTTTTTTAAAGCAGCTTTAAGTTTACAATCCAATTAAAATTATATATCTCTTCCATACTCCACTACTTCCTCATCATAGTCTTCACATTAGCAGCATCTTTCACCAAAAAAAAAATTTTGGTCATCTTCCAGACTGGCTTCTTTCACACAATATTAGACATTTAAGTTCCCATTGTGTGTTTTCATGCCTTACAAGTTCCTTTCATTTTTATTGCAAAAATATTTCTATTATTTACATGAAGCATAGTTATCTGTTAACCTAATGAAGGGCATTTTATTTGCATCCAACTTTAGTCAATTACCAACAAAACTGCCATAAAAGAAACAAAAAAGAAATATGATTGCTAGATTTTATAGTAAGAGAAGTGTGTGAGAAACTACTTTTGTGAGAAACTGCCAAATTGTCTTCCAAAGTAGCTGTATGATTTTGCGTTTCTACTAGTTTTTTTTTCTTTAAAAAACAAACGACAAAAAAACATCAAACAAACAAACAAACAAACAAACAAAAAAACCCTACTGTTAAAGAAACCAAGAAAGCCTAGGACCTGGGGGAGGCCCAAGATCTGCGACAGCCCAAGGCCCAAAAGGGAAGCCCAGGGTCCAGGAAAAGCCAATTGCCTCAATAAAGACCACGAAACACAGCTTCAGAGAATGTAAAAGCAAAGTGAAGTTTATATCAGGGCTCTGGGGCTCCCAGGACAGCGTTGCAAATTGAAACCAGAAGCCCTCGGTAATCTAGGAAGGTGTTTTAATAGATTCAAGGAAAGGACCTTAGGCCTATCCCTTCAAGGTTTAAACACAATGTCCGATCAGATGGTAAGCTTGTCCTTTTTCAAATAAGGCCCAAATGTGTCAAGTTCCCTTTAGGAGGGCCATTGGCTGATGGCAGCAGGCCTTTGATGCCTCAAGGTGAAATACCAGATCAAGGGGGATCAAGAAGGCAGGTCAGAGAAAGACTTTACAGGCATGTATATCTGGTCAAGATGGGAGTGGAGAAGGGCTTAACAGGCATCTATCATATATCTGGATTGTTATAATATCTATTTTTATAAATTTTCCCCTAACACTACCAGCAGTTGATTTTGTCAGTGTTTGGATTTTGATCCTTTTGTATAGAGAGGTATCTCTATATTTTCCTGATTGGTTCTATGATGAAGAGACTATTTTCATGTGCTTATTTATGATTTTATATCTTTGGTGAGGTATCTGTTAAGCCTTTGACTCATTTTTAAATTAAATTAAATTTAAATAAATGAGTGTTAAGGGTCCTATTTATATTTAGAACAGTCATTTATTTGCTGCATTTGATCACTGAAAAAAGCTATTGGTTATTAAATATATTCCTCCACATCTCTTTTCTGACTTAACGTTTTGTCTTCCATCCACTGTATCTGTAAGTGCTGAATATATTGTTGAAAACCTTGAGACAATCTATTGAAAAACCTTTGAAAGAGTAACTAAAAACATATACTATGCACCTTTTTGAGGATAGATGCCTATCCCTTGTAGGTTCCTATATATCATAATATGTCCAGTTGAGGTGGGCAGATACAGTGGTGGAATTTTAGGTAATAAATAGTGCCTCAGTGAGCTTCACATGTAGTGAATACTTCAAAAAAGTTTCATGGAACATTTCAAATATGATTCTATTTTTATTATGTTATTTTAGTATATCTACAATAATGAATACTGACTATCTGATAGTTCAAGTTGATAAAATATTTTTTTCAGTGCATGCTGATAGAATGTTCAGAAGAGTAATTGGTGTCTTTGGGAGCATCTAAAGGCTATTGACACTTTTCTTTACTAATATGGAGGAAAATCACTCAGATAAAACATAGAAAACATATGAAAGTTATTTTTCTTTTACAAAGCTGCTGGCATTTGACCTTAGAACAAGTCCAATTGACAAAGGATCTTCAGGATATGAAACATTCTCATCACAATGTCATGGCAACGTTACTGAGATTATTAACTATCCGAGTGGGATGATGGATGTTATAGGGTGGTGATGTCCTTGGCAGAACATATTGCTTAATTATCTTCCTTTAGTAACAGCACATAGTCACCTTTCTATGATCAAGTACTATTCCAAATGAATATGAAATGAATTCATAAGGAGAGAATATTTAAAGATCTTATCCAATAAAAGAGCAAATTAAATGTCAGATCTTCATTAGGAGTTCTTTAATCAAAGTTCTTTTTGTGGTTTTATGACAAATTTAACAATTTGTCACTTGAACCAAGACCCCTAGGTCTAAAAAGTATTGTCCTGTCACTTGAGTATAAGGGTAATTTAATGACTTTTAAAAGTAGGATTTATGAGCTATTGGGCAGGGCTCATGAGCAGAATCTGGAAAGTTTTTAATTTGAGTGCTGACTTAATGTTTCATCTTTGGTCTTTTATAAGTCTCTGAATCCCTGTTAGTTTCTTCATATGCTAAAAAGAGAAAAACGCTAATAGTTTAGTACCTATAATGTTGTAGACCAACAACACATATCAGGTAACATTAAGATTTATAATAGTGGTCTATGATGGCCTTACATCGTTCAGAAAAAAATACATTGTTTTCAAGTAAGTTGCTTAATGCACTATCTTTTTTTCTTTTTTCTTTTATTTTTTATTAAATATAATTTTTATTTTAATCATAGTGGCTTACATATCATTGACAATAATATTTTAGGTACATATTAACATAAAATCAGGGGAATTCCCATCACCGAATTGTCCTCCCTCCACCTCCGTTCCTGTCCTTCCCATATCTTCTTCCCTTATCCCCAGGGCTGCTAGAATAAGTGGTCTCTTCTGTGCCTACTACTTAGTGGTCTTACACCTATTTGGTCTTGGTACCTCCCTTATTCCCCCTCCCCCCAATTGGGAGGCGGGACTAGATCAAGTTATGTGGTTTTGTTTGAAGAAGAGAAAAGTAATAATCTGGAGAAAAAAAAAGAAAAAAAGAATCAGAGACTCCGGAAATGGGCTGAGTCCTTCTAGAGGCTTTCATCCTTGGTTTGAGAAACGAAGGGGAAAAAGAAGGTGAAACACCACAACAGTACATAAAGAACTGTCAAATAAAATATCCAGTGAGCATTCCAAAAACAAACAAACAAAACAAAACAAAACAAAAGGGTAAGTACCAGATAAAAGCCATGGTATTGAGATAAAAAAAAATGTGGCAGAGCACATAAGAAAATAAAATAAATAAATAAATATAAATGGAGACATCCACTTCATTAGCCAAACCACAACAATCATATCAACAAAAATAGATAAGTAAATAATAATAATACATTGTTTTGTGCTTTTTTTTCCCTCCTGCAGATGCACAGTAAACATTGGGTTCATTCGAAAAGGAATTTCCTTTGCCTAAGAGATACAGGGTTTCTCCACCCTTGAAGTATATTGTCATGGGATTACCTATAGACTCCTTTCAGGTTCATTTACTCTTCCCTTGGCGCTTTTGTGGTGTATGAAAGACTTCTGCTCCGTCCTGGGTGATAACATCAGACCTCTGTATCTAGAGGTCTCGGTATCTGCACGAGTCAAGGAGTTGAACTTATTATTATGTCTTTCTTTGTGGATCTAGAAGCTCTGTTCCCTCAGTGTCATTTAAATCCGTCTTCTGTGGTTGACGGTCCTGGTCTTTGCGCTGATCCTAGGAAGGGGCCTGGGATAGCATCTTCCATTGTGTTTCCAGAGGTCCCCTTCCATTGTAATAGTTTCAGACAGACCTCTGGATCTAGGGATCATAGTTGTTATGCAGGTCGTAGCTCACACCCTAGACTAGGGCTTTTTTATTGGTCTCAGGATACATACAGTCTGGCCATGGTTCTGTCAGCCAGTCATCTGTAAATCGCGATCTTGGCATTTGGACAGACCAAAGGGTGACAAGTCTTCTGATTCTGTCTTATAGTTAGCTGGTGAGGTAGAATAACTTGCTCTTAGGTCAAGTTGTTCTCATTTTCCTCGTTGTCAGGGTATCATATTAGGGCTGGCACTTGGAAACTGTTGGTTTCCAAGCACTATTAAGGATGTCCCAGTTGAGATTTGTTTCCTGTGACTCTTGTGAAGAAGTGTGTCATTTCTATGCCTGTGGTCCAGGGTTCAAGGCTGGACGGTTGGTGTCTAATCACCTGGGGTCTAAGTTGGGTCCACGTGACACATTTTCAAGGTGGGAGATACCCCTGTATTGTAAACAAGTATGAGTTCTTATCCCTAATAAATAAGAGCTCGTTTTTATATGTAAGATTTCCCCCTTTTTTTAGTGCGCCTTTGCAGGGAGAAATGGTGCTACATTATATTGCCAGTGCATTTGAGGGTAGAGAGAGAAGAAAACAAAAACATGTCGCACACCCAAAAAAAGATAAAAATAGAAATAAAAAATATGTGCTCACAAGAGCTGACAAGAGAAAAGATTTTTAAGAAATGAAGTAAAAATTAATTAAAGGAACAAGGTGATGCAAGAAAGTATTCATTTGGTGAAAAGCAGGTAAAGAGGTAGTGTAATACAGGTCTTATACTTACGATGGTAGTATAGGTTTCCCCATTGTCTTCTGAGATATTCTTGTGGTGAGTGGATTTCCGGGCACCTTTTCATCTCCCAACCTGACCTTCTTGAGATTGGCAAAAGATTTGCGGCAGGAAGAACTTGGGAAGAGTTCATGCATTGGGGGATACTTGTAGAGCTAAGTCCGGTTTCAAGTAACAGTCCACGTTAGGAAGGGTTGGTAAGGAGGACCATGCAGCATGAGCATGAGCAGGGGAGTTGGTTGCCTTTTCTTGTAGGGGGTGAGGTGTGGGTTTGACTGGTTGTCCCTTCGGTTGGGTGTTGGGTACTGGTTCGCTGGGGTAGGAGGTCATTCTTGATGCCTAATGGAATAGGAACTGGGGTGAAGAGTTTTAATGTGGGGAATCTGGATGGGATTGCGGGGTGAAGGAATAGTCGAATTTTTAAAGAGGTGAAAGGGGAAAGTAAATGGAAGGGGCAGGAAAGAAAAGAGAAAATAAATTAAAAAGAAAAGGAGAGAAAAAGAAAAAAAGAAAAAAAGAAAAAGAAAATATCAGTAGTGAGAAGAGTAGAGTAAAGAGCGAGGGAATGCTAGTTTGTTTGAGTGTGTTCGATGAGTAGGGCCTGTAGTATAAGTCTATAGGTCACAGTTGCTGCTTCGTTGGTTTGGGTGGTCACATGCTTCAAGTCCTAAATGAAGGTATTACCTAGGAATAAAGGGAATATTAAAGAGTTTTATCAGGACATTCTCTTAGTGCAAGCTGGGTATGGTATCTCGTATGATTGAGCTCCGAGATGCAATCTTATTTGTCCACCCTTTGTATCCAAGAACACCTGTAGACAGAAAAGCTGAGAGGTTATTTTAAATATAGAAAGATTAAGGCATTAAAAAATATTTTTATGGCGTGCTTCCGTTGGAGTCAGTGGTTTCCCATGGTATCCTTTACCTGTAATCCTGAATAAGATCCCTAAAGGCTTCTACTACAAAGTAAGTAGTTTTACTACAGATTACTTACCTGGTCTTTCTATGCTGCTGTTTCTGCTGTTGCTGGTTTTTTGTGGTATAATGAGTAGTCAAGAGTTTGTGTTGGGGCCCAGAGAGATAGCACAGCGGGCAGCCAATCCAGGACCTAAGGTGGTTGGTTAGAATCCCGGTGTCCCATATGGTCCCCCGTGCCTGCCAGGAGCTATTTCTGAGCAGACAGCCAGGAGTAACCCCTTAGCACTGCCAGGAGTGGCCCAAAAACCAAAAAAAAAAAAAAGAGTTTGTGTTGTTCCTCTTTTATGTGTTTTGGGCACTGCTCTCTGGTATATGTTGATTGTTATAGTGTTTGGGGTTTTTACCCTGTTATACTCTGTTATTTGATTGTTGAGTATTGTATATAAGGTGTATGTTCTAGGTGCTTCAAAATAGTGATATCATTCTGTGTTTATCTTTCATCTTCTGGCTTACTTCATTTAACATAATATGTTCTAGGTCCATCCACGTTGCTGCAAAGTCTGTGACTGTATCGTTACTGACTGCCATGTAATATTCCATTGTGTATAGATACCACATATTAATGATCCATTCATCTGTTGTTGGACATCGAGGTTGGTTCCAAGACTTGGCTATTATACTGAGTGCTGCGATAAATAGTGGGGTGCACACGTATTTTGGAATGAATGTCCTTCCAACTTGGGGGTAGATACCTAGGAGAGCAATTGCTGGGTCAAATGGTAGCTCAATTATGAGGTCTTTGAGCACTCTCCAGACTGTTCTCCATAGGTATTGGACTAGGGGGCATTCCCACCAGCAGTGAATGAGAGTGCCTTTCATGCAGCATCCTCGCCAACATAGATTGTTCCTATTATTTTTGGTGTGAGCCATCCTCACTGGTGTAAGGTGGTACCTCATTGTTGTCTTTATTTGGATTTCCCTAATGATGAGTGAAGGTGAGCATGTTTTCATGTGTTTGTTGGCCATCTTTATGTCTTCCTCAGAGAAGTGTCTATTCATTTTATCTTCCCATTTTTATGGCTTTATTTGGTTTGGGGGGGGGCTCAGCTTTCTGAGTGTTTTGTATATTTTTATATATCAGCCGTTTATCTGATATGATGGGTGAAAATATTTTTTTCCCAGTCAGTTAACTGTCTTCTTGTGTTAAGTAGGGTTTCTTTTGCCATGAAGAAGCTTTTTAGTTTGATGTAGTCCCATTTGTTTATGTTTGATGCTAAAGTTCTTGCCATTGGTGCTCCATCCTCAAAGACCTTTTTGATATGTAGGTCTTCGAGTGTTCTACCTATTTTCTTCTCTATAAACTTTATAGATTCGGGTCTAATTTCGAGGTCTTTGATCCATTTTGAGTTGATTTTTGTAAAGGAGTGAGGTATGGGTCAATTTTGAATTTCTTGCATGTGGTTTTTCCAGTTGCACCAACACCATTTGTTGAAAAGACTTTCTTTGTCCCATTTCAAGTTCTTGGATCTTTTGTCAAATATCAGTTGACTGTATATCTGGGGGCTTATATGTGGAAATTCTGTTCTAACCCACTGGTCTGAGGCTCTGTCTTTGTGCCAGTACCATGCTGTTTTGATCACTATGGCTTTATAGTATAGCTTCAGGTTAGGTAAGGAGATGCCACCCAGCTTTCTGTTTTTTAGTATGTGTTTGGATATCCTGGGTCCTTTGTGGTTCCAGATAAATTTTATGATTAATTGTTCTAAGTCTTTAAAGAATGATGTCTGAATTTGGATGGGGATTGCATTAAATCTATATAGGAGTTTGGGTAGGATGGTCATTTTGACTATGTTGATTCTACCTACCCATGAGCATTGGATGTTCTTCCATTTCCCAAGATCCTCTTCAATTTCTTTCTGAAGTGTTTTGAAGTTTGCCAGGTACAAGCCCTTCACTTCCCTGGTAAGGTTGATTCCTAGGTACTTGATGTTTTTTGATACTATTTTAAATGGAGTTGTATTCTTAATGTCTCTCTCTTCTACTTCGTTATTTGTATAGAGAAATGCTACTGTCTTTTGTGTATTGACTTTGTAACCAGCCACTTTGCTGTATTGGTTTATTGTTTCTAGGAGTTTTACTGTGGACTCTTTAGGGTTTTCCATGTATATCATCATGTCATCTGCAAAAAGAGATAGTTTTAATTCCTCTTTCTCTATTTGAATTCCTTTGATTCTCTTCTCTTGTCTGATTGCTATTGCTAGGACTTCTAAGACTATGTTCAATAAGAGTGGAGAGAGTGGACATCCTTGCCTAGTTCCTGACCTTAGTGGGAATGCTTTCAGTTTTTTACCATTAAGGATAATGTTAGCTGTGGGCTTTTCATAGAGAGCTGTAACTATCTTGAGAAAGGTTCCTTCCAGACCTATTTTGCTTAGTGTTTTTTAACATAAATGGGTGTTGAATTTTGTCAAATGCCTTCTCTGCATCGATTGATATGATCATGTGGTTTTTGTCTTTTTTATTATTGATGTGGTGTATAATGTTGATTGATTTGCGTATGTTGAACCAGCCTTGCATCCCTGGGATGAAACCCACTTGGTCATGGTGTATAACCTTTTTGATGTAGTTCTGGATTCGATTCACTAAGATTTTGTTAAGTATTTTGCATCTATGTTCATTAGTGAGATTGGTCTGTAGTTTTCTTTCTTGGTAGTATCTTTGCCCTCTTTGGGAATCAGAGTGATATTGTACTCATAAAAGGAGTTGGGGAGGATTCTTGTCTTTTCAATGGTTTGTAAAAGCTGTGGATCAGTGGAAGTGATTCTTCTTGAAGTGTTTGATAGAATTCACCTTTAAAACCATCTGGGCCTGGACTTTTGTTCTTGGGAGTTTCTTAATTACTGTTTCAATTTCCTCTGATGTGATTGGCCTGTTTAGGCTTTCTAAATCCTCCTTTTCTAGTCTTGGAAGCTGGTATTTTTACAAGATCTATCACTTTCTTCTGGGTTTTCTAGCCTAACTGAGTATAGTTGTTCATAATAAGTCCTCATGATGTGTTGGATTTCTTGGGGTTCTGTTGTAATCTTTCTCCTTTCATTTGTGATCCTTCTTATTTGAGTGTTTTCCCTCTTTTTTTGGTGAGTCTTGCCAATGGTTTGTCTATCTTGTTTATTCTTTCAAAAAACCAACTCCTGGTCTCATTGATTTTCTGTATTGTTTTCTAAGTTTCTATGTTGTTTATTTCTGCTCTGGTTTTTATTATTTCGTGTCTTCTGGTTGTGTTTGGGTTTCTTTGTTGCTGTTGTTCCAGCTCCTTAAGATGGTCCTTTAAGCAGCTAATTTTGTCGTTTTCCTCTTTCCTGACATAGGATTGTGTTGCTATGAGTTTCCCCCGATTACTGCTTTTGCTGTGTCCCACAAGTTTGACAAGTTGTTTCTTCATTGTCATTTGTCTCAAGGAATCTGTTTATTTCTTCCTTGAGTATCTCTTTGATTCAGCTGTTTTTTAGCAGCATGTTGTTTAATCTGCAGGTGTTGGATTTTCTCCATTGTTTCTTTTTACAGTCAATTTTGACTTCTGTTGCATAGTGATCTGACAGGGTGCTTCTAATGATCCTTACCTTTGTAATTTTATGTAGGTTAGATTTGTATCCTAAGGCATGTGTGGAACCTTGCCGAAACATGTTGCCTGCTGAAGCTTCAGACTCCACCCAAAAAATTACTGTGAAAGATATGTAATCCACCTTGGCCAAAACAATAATCATTAGTACAGAAAAATTGTTAAATGTGGGGTAACAGGAGATGGGAGTAAGGGAGTAAAGGAGTAAAACAAGCTCCTGGACAGCTTTCAGATTATGACAAGCAGATGAAACACAATGATATCCAAATATTTGCCAATATGTTCCATGTGGGGCCACTAGCCCTGCGTGGTTTCACAATAGACAGGTTTAATAAGGAAACTTCCCTGGTAAGTCCTAAAGCCAGAACCTATTGTGCTGCTATTCCCACATCGCTGGCTTGCTCAGGAATGTGGCCAGGAGAAGCCCTGGAAGGAAAGAAGGAAAGAAGTAGAGGGGTGCTGGGGTGACCCATGTCCCGCACCGCTTCCTAGGCCTGGTTAAAGAGGCCTTTGGCATGGCGGAGGGCTTCCAAACCCCATGCCGGCAGAACCTCTTGGCTCCCAGGAAGGAAATAGATCCTTCCAGAGCTAGAAGGTTGGAAGGTCAGTGCCCCCACCCCAGACCCTCCCAATATATATATATATATATATATATATATATATATATATATATATATAAATATATTTAATATATATTTAAATAGTTTTTATTGATGCCAATGTGAATTACAAGTCTTTCACAGTTACATTTATGGTACATAGTGCCAGTAATTTGGGGCAATTCCCATCACCAGTGTTCACCTCCCTCTGCCCTTGTTCCTAGCATGCATTCTGTACTTTTACCCCTAGTCTCCTAGACTGCTGGTGTAACAGGTTCTGTTTGTGTACAGTTTGTTGTGGTTTGGGTCTCTTGATTCCATTGGCTTTGGGTTCTGATCTTTTTTTTTTTTTTGGCATTTGATTTTTGGGTCACACCCAGCAGCATTCAGGGGTTACTCCTGGCTCTATGCTCAGAAATCGCCCCCATACAGGCTCAGGGGACCATATGGGATGCTAAGATTTGAACCATCGTCCTTCTGCATGCAAGGCAAATGCCTTTCCTCCATGCTATCTCTCCGGCTGGGGTTCTGGTCATTTTTTGTTTCCATTTAATCTTCTTGAGATTGCCTCTGGTACCATTCACTTTTTCTTTTTCTCAATTTATGATGCAGAATAAAACATTGGGGAGAAACCCCTGTCTAGAAGCTGTGAAGATAAATTTAAAAGAGGAAGAAAAAAAGAAAAAACAAACACAAAACCAAACCAAACAAAACTAAACACAACTTCTTTTTTTAATTTCTTTAAAGAAAATATATCACATAGTCGACACAATTGATCATAATACATTTGTTCAGGAAGAACAAAGACAATGTCATTAAAAAAAATAGAAAAACTAATGAGATGGAGGAGAAAAAAAAGGTTCAGTAGCAAGTATATTTTTGAAAATCATTGAATCACCAATTAACTCATTAAAGGCCTAGTAGGAGGTTTAATAAGTTGTTGTTGTTTGTTGTTGTTGTTCTTCTTTTCTCTCTCTCTCTCTCTCTCTCTCTCTCTCTCTCTCTCTCTCTCTATCTCTTCTAACACTGTTGTTACTGTATTTTTTAACTCGTCTTTAAAAAGAGATAGAGAGAGAGAGAGAGAGAGAGAGAGATAAAGACGAGTTAAAAAATACAGTAACAACAGTGTTAGAATGGCAATTGTTGTTTACATAGGCCCAGCTAAATATGGGGAACATGGGAAGGAAAAGCCTTGGTCTAAATACAAGGAGATCTTACCCCAGAAGTTTTCTGGCATAAGACCAACTCTAGGCTCCGGGCATACTAGGTTTTTCAAACCAAGTCATTGTCTGTAGTGCCAACTGTAGCAGGACAGCCCCTGAAGAGGTTGACTGATGGAGGGATGGAGAATGAGGCCCTTTTCTTCCAGCTCGGAGCACGTGTCTGCCACCCTGTCTAGCCCACGGTTCTGAGGTGAAACGGCGGGTAAACAGCTCGCAGACAGTCAGGCTCGTGGAAATATTTGCTTTATTCGGATGGACAAAACTGAAGTCCAAAGACTCAGCTTCAGTTCCAGCCAGCCAAAAAGCCCCGGACTTCCACAGACCCTTGTTTTTATACTCCAGAGTCAGGTACCACCCAATGGTGGGATCAGATACCAACCAATGGTGGAAGCAGAATCAGGTCCTACCCTAGGGTGGGGGCAGAATGCCAGGTCACACCCTAGGGTAGGGCACAGATTAGGGTGAGCAACATAGTAATCCCCCAAAATATTTACATACACAACACCAACAAACTTTTTTTTCCTGCACAGTCACTGTTTTTGCTGTCAGGTTTCTATAGTTAAAGATCCTGGATTCTGTGCATGTCCTACATCGAAGTCAGGATGATGTGGAGCGTCCTCTAGTTTCACCTCACAATTAGAGGGCAATGTGAAGAGCCCTACCTTGAAAGTAGCTTGTTGTTGTTAAGTCTTCTGGGTGTTAAGGCAACTCTCATTGGAGTATGTCGATGCCTGGGCAGTGGTAGGGTCTTCCGTGGTAGAGGATTGCTTCCAGGTGATGTTATAGACAACTGTGGTTGTTTCATAGATGGCATCTCTGGTTCAGGGGTGAATGGACAATATCTGTTCTTCTGAGGCCTGAGCCAGGCCATTATGACAATGTTCAGGATGTAGGGTCCCACTGCATTACAAGATATGTGTGTTCCTATTTCTATTAGATAAGAATTTGCCTGTATGTATAGTATTTTACCATTTTAATGTGCCTATACAAAAGTGGAACAATGCCTCATGGCATTATTGGTGCATATGGGGACCGCTGGAACAAGTCCAAGAATCCCCGTAACTTGGTTCTAACATGAACTCTATATTTAGGGACTCTTCTATCAGAATTCCTTATTGAACAGATCACAAAGAGAAGAATAGACAAAACAGTGGGGGAAAATTTTCACTGTATAAGAGAATATTCAGTAAGGGGTATAGCTGTTAAGGAAATAATATAAGATATTTAAAAGATATAAATGTGTCCCTTCTATTTATTTTGAGATAGTTGGGTGTGTGTTAAATCCAGTGCACCACTTTGGTCTATGATTTGGCTTGTGCAGTCTGATAACCAACTAAGGATAGTCCCATATCAGAAAAAAATCCTTGAAGCCGTAACTTCTCAGAAACTGAGCCTCTTAGCAAGCAAAGGTCCACAATGAAGTAAGGAGTAAAGGGGGCCTCTGAGAGTAGATCAATAGCAGCAGTTTATTGGGATCTTCTCAAGCTGAGAGTCTATCTTATCAATTAGGGTGCTGTTTGGCAGCTGGCTTTGTGTGGGGATAATGATCTGCTTAAGGAGTCAAGATATGAAGATAAAAAGGGTTAAATGTGGGATAATGATGGTTGCGGGTGAGGGAGTGAAGGAATATAAATGAACTTGTAGGGCAGTGGGCAAGTGCAGAATACAAGCTGAATATTTTGCATATGCAAAACATACATTAATCATAAGAAATCCTATTAAATTATACTATACGTGCAGGGCGCTAGTCCCTGCATGGTTTTGAAAATGGAGTCTGGTGAGAAAAAAGTTACCAGTGACTGCCCCAGCCTTCTCTTGTGCTGGGTGGGGGTTGGGGGAAGGCCTGTGGTCCACTTTAGAGTCCTCCCTGGTACCCACATTTCTGGCTTCCTGGGCAGGCATTCAGGATGGCCCTGGAGTCCGGGAGGAAGCTGTGAAGATAAATTTAAAAGAGGAAGAAATAAAAAGAGAAAAACAAAACACAAAGCCAAAAAGAACAAGACAAAACTAAACAAAAACTTTTAAAAAAGGAAAGAGAGGGCTGGTGTGGTAAGGTTTTTTTTTTTTTTTTTTTTTTTTTTTTGCATAGGTACAGTAAGTATTGGGGAAATTAGAAAGGAAATTTTCTTGGCCTAGGAGATAAAGGGTTTCTCCACCCTTGAAGTATACTGTCATGGGATCTTCTGAAGCCTATTGTCATGGGATTTTCTACAGGCTCCAGCCGTGTTCATTGTAGAACTCCCAGGTCTTTTTATGGTGCCTGAAAGAGTTCTGCTCAGTTGTGGTTGTTAAAGTTAGTCTTCTGTAATTAGAGATCTAGGGTTTTTCATTGGCCCTAGGATGAAGTCTATGATAGTCTTTATTCATGATTCCAGAAGTTCTGTTCTGTCACTGTTGTTGCTGTCAGTCTTCTGTATTTAGTGATCTTGGTTTTTGCACAGATCAAAGTGTGAAGTGTCTTCTGATTTCATCCCACCATTAGGTGATGAGGTGAGGCAATCTGCTTTTAGATCAAGTTGTTACAGTTTCCTCATCGTCAGGATTGTCATATGTACTGGTCCTGATGCAAGTTGGTGCCAGAGCTGTATTAGGGACTCCCCCGGGAAAGTTTGATTCATGGTGCTCTTGCGAGGAACTGTGTCAGTTTAAAGGTTGGGATCCGGGATTCAGGTTTGGGCGGTCAATGTCTAGGTTGAGGTCTAGGTTGAGTTCCCATGACAAGTGTTCAAGGTGGGAGAAGCCCCTATATTATAAACTTTGTGAGTTCTTTTCCCTAGTAGGTAAGAGCTTGTTTCTATACTTAAGATTTCCACATTTTAGTTTACCTATGCTAAAAGGAATGATGCTGTATTATATTATTGGTGCATTAGGGGGCAAAAATGTCAGACTGTACAAACTCTGTGCCCTGGTTTTGATCTAAACTTTTATCCCATGTAAGAATTTTCTTTTAGAATTCGTGCTAAGCAGAACCAGAACAGGCAAGAAAAATAAATAAATAAATATATGAATAAAAAGAAATGAAATTTCCTTAAAATGAGCTGTACTGGATGATGTCAGAAGATCTAAATGGATGACAGTGTCCAAGAATTCTGTGACAAAACAAAGGTGACACAGGCCCATGCTGCCTGGCAACCACAGCAGAGGCAGAGTGTTTCCTTTCCCCTCAGCCGGACTAGACCTAAGGCAGGCCCAACTACTCCCCTCATGAAGGGAAACACACCCATCAGGGGGCTTCTCAGTATTGATTTCACTATTGTCCCAGCATTGAACCAAACACTTTACAAACTCATGGACAACAGCAACCTGCCTTCTGGAAGGACAAGTCCAGAAACACAGGCTTGTGGAAATGTAGTGAGTCCATTAAACTAGGTTATTTATGCCTTCAGAGACCAATATGACAACAAGAAGGACAAAGAATGCAAATAACTACGAAGCAGATTCCCTGCTAGACAGAACTGCTTGTTGGGGCCTCAGATCTATTGAAAGGGTCATACAGGAAAGCAGAAAGGAAAGCTCACCCACGCATGCAGACATTCAGATAGTAAACTCTTAATATTTATGCCTTTTAGTGTGTAATGGAAATAAAGGGATATTTTTATGTGCAACAAGTAAAAATATTTGATATTACAACCTCAGATTATTGTGCTTCTGATATTCAAATGAAGTAAGATTATTAATCCTTAAATATTATAAAATGTAATTTTTTGTTTGTTTTTGTTTTTTTGCTTTTGGGCCACACCTGGCAGTGCTCAGGGGTCTGCTGGCTGTCTGCTCAGAAATAGCTCCTGGCAAGGCACGGGGGGCATTTTGGGACACCGGGATTCGAACCAACCACCCTAGGTCCTGGATCAGCTGCTTGCAAGGCAAACACTGCTGTGCTATCTCTCCAGGCCCAAAATGTAAATTTTTATAGCTCATAGTTTTATAGCTTTTAGTTTTTATAGTCTTTTAATAGAAAGCAGTGATCAATAGGAACACATTTGATTTTTTTAAATAATTAAAGAATCACTGCAAATTACAAAGTTATTCATTATTGAGTTTCACGTGAACAATTTTCCAACACAAATCTCTTTCAGTGTCCACTTCCTTCCCCCAATGTCCGTACTTTCTCTCCTGATCTTCAGACTGCCTGTACTTTTTCTTTTAGGCACTGTGATTTGTAGTAATGTTACTGAAAGTTTCATATATTATTCTACCTCCTTTCAGCATCCAATTCTTGTCCAGAGTGACTTCTTTCCCCTATCATTGTGATAGTGATTGACCCCTTCCCTGTTGATCCCATCCCCACACAGTGGGAAATTTCCTATTAAGGACCAGTTCTCCTGACCTTTGTTTCTATTGTATTTGAGCATTTTTCTCCTACTGTGTTTCTTTATATACCATAAATGAGTGCAATCATTCTGTGTCTGTTCCTCTCAAACTTGTTTCACTCAGCCTGGTATTCTTCAGATCTATCTCTCCATATATCAGCAAATTTCATGACCTCATCTTCTCTTTTCTTTTCTATCTTTTTGTTTGTTTGTTTGTTTGTTTGTTTTTTGGCCACACCTTGTGACACACGGGTTATTCCTGGCTATGTGCTCAGAAATTGCTTCTGACTTGGGGGACCATATGGGACGCTGGGGGATTGAACCACAATCTGACCTAGGTCAGTCATGTGCAAGGCAAACGCCTTACCGCTGTGCCACCACTCTGGCCCTGACCTCATCTTTTCAACAGCTGTGTAGTATTGTGTGTGTGTGTGTGTGTGCACATGAGCACGTATGTGTATTGATAAATCAAGACAAGAAAAGTATTGTTAAAAATAATATACAGTTTGGAAAGGATTTGAAGGAGATAGAATCACTGTAAATATCATGAAGATATCTGAGCTCTTGAAATGACTCCTTACTGCAGGGGTCTCAAACTCGCAGCCCACGGGCTGCAAACGGCCCTACGTACAACGTTTTGTGACCCTGCTCAAGAGGAATCTTTTTTGTTTTGTTTTGTTTTAGTTGTTTGGGTCACATCCCCCAATGTTCAAGGCTTCACCCCGACTTTGCCTCCTGCGGCCCCCAGGTAAATTGAGTTTGAGACCCCTGACTTAGAGTTTACTTTTTTTCTTGCCACACTCAGAGAGCAGAGCTAGTCCTGCCTCTTTTTTCAGGCATCACTAATGACGGGGCTGAGGAGACCATATGTAAACCTGCATTAGTGGCATGTACTATCTCTAGCTCAGTCTGTATTCTTTGTGAGAAGAAATGAGTAGAGGCCAGGACTTAAGTGAAAAGCATTAGATTAAATACTTGCCTTTTATTATGTCCTATTTTCAGTATCTTCAAGATATGAAGTCTAATTTTGTAGTACTTATGATATTCTTAGAAAATCTAAATGCTATTGCTAATACTATTTTTATTGCTAAATCATTGTTTAGTTAAGCAAGGTGGGGCACTTAGTCTGCTAATTTTCTTGAAGAGTGACTTCTGAAAACTTTAGCATGAACTATTCAATATTTATCTCATCTTATTTCTAAATAGCTTTCAAAGATTGATTTGTTATTATTAAAATACTTGGGTATGTAAGTTAACCAAATATTTTCATAAGTAAATATTGTGTTTGTGTTTGGTTGTTAAAATAATCATTCCCATACAGGTGTAAATTGGGTCTTTTAGATGTTAGCAATTTCTTTAAATTTTGTATTACTTTAAGATACATATGCTATCTTTGAAATACACATATTACAACAATAAGTTACATAGTCAAAAATACTACAAGGAATATATATTTGAGGCAGGCCTACAAGCTAAATGCTTTCTTTTTTAAACGTAGCACTTTAAGTGTAATTTTTGGCTGGCATTGACTTTTTGTTCAATATTTTGAAGATTAAAATATGATACTTCATTTTGCAAATTAAGGAAAAACTAAACCGAGTTTAAATGACAAGGTAATTAAAAAGTGACTTATTCCAGCAATAAAACAAGTTTAATCTAGACTCTGTCTTCTGTAATCTAGTCTTATCTGAAAACTCATCTTTTTTGCTTTACTTCACTGACTAAATGAGCCTCTGATGAAGGAATTGGGAAATTTGTTTTGAAACCCAGTAGTAATTTTTTTGAGTTTATATCAAGAATCAATTTCCTGTCACTCCTCAATAATTACAGAATATTTCAAGAGTCAAAATTTAGATATATTCTTTTGTGAAGAAAGGAAAATATTTAAGGTTGGTTTTAAGTTTTGATGCTTAAATATTTCTTAATTCTATTAAATACCATCAACAGCTTAAATGTTTGTCTGAGCCATATAGTCAAATTCCAGTAATAACACCAGAATTTAGAAAGTAATCATAAATATTCAAATATGTAGCTTTAGAAGACTGAATCATTTGCTCAGTGATAAAAAATAGGTCCTGCCATGCTATTGAAGGTATGCTTTATACTACCATTTCCCCCCTACCAAAGTTTAATAAATTATAGTTTTTCAAAGGGTTTCTATATTTTTGTTGGGTGCTGGGAACAAACCAATGATCTCATACAATTAAAAGCTTGTGCTCTTACACTTATCAAGAATCATGCTGCCCGTAAGTTGCCATATTAATACAAAAATAATACCTACTATTGGAATATTATTCCTAAATGCCATTTGTAGACTAAACTAGAATATTTAAGATTTTACCAGTCTTTTTAATACATATAAAATAAATATTAAAGGCATTTTTATAAAATGATTTTAACAATCAAATGGGTGTTGATATTTAAATACTTTTAGAGAAAATAGAATTAATCAAAGTAAATTAATCATCCTTAATTTAGTATCAAACAAACTAATATATACTTTTACTTTTTTTTTTTTGCTCAGGTTGGAGTTCATTGTATTTGTAGTAACTGCTCATATGTGATATCTCTAGTATCTAAAGTAACACTTTATATATCTACAATGTAGGAGAATATTTAAAAAAACATGAGAAAAATAAGTGAAGATGCAATTCCATGACAATATAGTTGATTTGAAGAAAGGATGTGATCAGAAACTAATGGTAAAATTTTTGTATGACAGAAAAACAATGAATATTTGTTTTAAATAAGTCCATCATCATGAAAAAACCTGATAGGAAAATGGCGATCTAGTTTTTAGGTGTTCATAAAAACCTCTTAATGTAATCCAAACACGATATCCAAACACGATATGTTGACATCTTCCTGAGTGATATTAGAAGCATAGAGATAGAACATTTCTGACCAAACAGCCATGACATATGCTATAGATTGGAATGAATGCTATTAAGATAACGTATCTGTCATTCTCAAGGGGCTGTTGACCATGTGTATCAACTCCGACTTTATCATCAGGAATGACGAGGTGTGAGTAGGCCAAGAATGTTGATGGGCATTGATCTGTTTCAGAAATGCATTAACTCATTTTCAAGGACTGAGAATGACTTCGGGCTTTCCCTTAAAAAAGATTATCTCATTTTCTGAGTTTGGAGATGAGAAAAAAAAATAGTGGAAATTGAGAGATGCAAGGTGTAAAAGCTCTAATAAATTAAATTACATCTGAAGCAGGTTTTTTTTTTTTGCCAGCTAATAATCCTATGGTAAAAATCCATGCATTCCAATGAGCTTGATTTAGCAATAGTATGGAATGTTACTTTGGAATGTGACTAGAGAATTAGGCCTGTCATAATATTGTCTGGTTTTCTTTTTTTAAAAAACATGCTCTCTACTACCCACACCTCAATCAACAACCAGCAACCAATAAAACTAGGAAAAATGTTGCTTCATAAAATACAGAACCTGGAATTTGAATTTTAAATTATTTTCAGATGGAGGCATAAAAGTATTTCAAAATGCTAAAAATAATTAATGTGAGTAAAAATTGTACTCTGAATATTTAACTACAGTATTATTACTTCCTCTTGGTGTGTTTCTAATTTTAGGGGTTTTGAGGAAAGACAAATGGCACACATATGTAATGCCTCAATATTGATTCCATTTGCTTAGAAGACCTAATGATTTTATTTTCAGGTGTAATGCCCTTGAGATTTCTTAGTAATTCTAGTTCCATCAGAAATGCTCTGACATTCAAAACTTTGTTTAATAGACTCAATTATTTTGATTTGTAGGCTGTTAAGGTAAATAAAGTTAATATTTATGAAAAATATTGTGAAACACCTTCTTCATGAATCCATTATTGTTTGTGGGCACCACAGTCTCCATATATTCTTTTCTTGGCATTGTTAGGACTTGAGTATGTCTGAATATAAAGATCTGTATTTCCAAACTTAGCAGATGAACTGTGAGAGGAGAAGAGAGGGTGAATTATTAAAATAGAGTATAAGGTTAGTGTTTAGAATTTAAATCTATGGGACAATTATTATTGGATAACTTGAAAACAAATAAAAACAGTAAATATTCCAGAAGCATAGCAGAATGTATTTATTTTTAGCTTTGTCACATATTACTCCTGGAAGGTTGGGGGAGAACATATGGGATGGCAAGGATTGAACCTCAGCCAACCAATTGCAAAGCAAGCACCCTTCTCAGTGTACTATTGCTCTAGCCCCATAATACATATAAAGGAAAATAAAGTGAACCCAAACAACAGAACAGCGTCGTTATTTATTTTTTTTAATCTTGAAACTTAGGTATATTGTATGTCAAAGGATCTCCATTTTTGGAAAAAATGTGTTTTACTTTAGGTTAAAATGTTAGAATTCAGAATTCTTTTGTATTTATGTAATATTTTTTAACTCATCATATTGACAGAACTTTGCAGACTGCATTTTAGCCTTTTGAGTCATTCTGGTAGGACATTTTTTTGTTATACACAATTTATGACATCCTACTTTATAACAAACAAGTGAACAAATAAGAAAAATAAACCATTACCTAAAAAAGTTACTTTTGAACTTTTTTCAGCAAAAACATTTCAGTAAGTGCTGAATAGAATAGCTTCTCAGAAAAGACTAACTGAAATTTAAAGTTAGAGTTTCTTTTCACAAGTTCTCTCTGTATTTGTATATATGTCTGGGTAAATTCCTTCCTTCATTATTAGAGACAGCAGTGCCTCAACTCTATTGTCAGAGGCATTGGTTTGAACTAGAAGAGCTTTATCAATGTCAGGAGGGCACAGTAAGAGTGGATTTCCACTGAGTGCATTTTTTGGCTCTTAAATGTTAAATCACAAACTGTATTATTGTCCAGTTTCTTTCTTTTCTTGTTTTTGGCCAACTCCGGAAATGGCTCTGCAAAGATAAACCCAGAGATGTGGCACTAATGGTTCATAATTTGTACTGAAATCTGTCTCTCTTCACCTTTCAAAACCAAGTTCATATTCCCTAATGTGCTTTTTCCATGAAGTACCTAAATTTATCAAAATGTTACAAGACATATGCCTGCTGTGACCCCTGAGCATCATGAGTATATAGCCCCATTATTTCACATAGCAAATGTATAGTGGCACACTATCACCAGGGAGAGAGAGCATCTAATTTGTGCACTCTTGAGCTATTAGGAGATTTTGTTGCTTCATATACCAATTTGCTCAAATAGACAGTAAACATGCTTTTGGTTTCCCACAGATCCATACTATTTCTTTTTCTCAGCTGCAGTTGAAAGCTATAGTTAGGCCTTATTTAGCTATCTTTATATTCTAAATTATCTAACCTTCAGTGGGCCATTTTTTGAATGAATTTCTCAATGAATATTCTACTTTGATTATGGCTTTCCAGAATGAGTATACTTATATGATTTTTGGCTTATCTACAGGTATCAACTGATAAGTTTTACAAGTATCACCTGAGCAAGAACAACATTGGCAATTACTTCCATTAAATCATCTTGGAAAGAAGTTTGTATTTTTGATATGTCATTCTCATGATGATGCACTCCTTTTAATGTGTTACTCTTCAAATTAACAAAATAAGTTAAAAAGAGAGCCCTGGCTTTCATCATGAAGTTAACTCGTTGCTATGAATAACATGGCCCTACTATAACAAACTTGAGAAATGAGAGTGGGTACAGTCACATATGACAGTGAAGTAGGAAGAAGAGCCAATGGTTCATGAGGAAGGTAGTGCTCTTCTTGAGTGTTCTATGAAAAGAACAAAAAAAACTTAAAACTTATGGATTGTCCTCAGTCAGCATGGCAGAAATAAGAAAACATTTTCTATTCAGCAAACTGATATGAGGTGGATGCTTGCTAAACTTATTGTGGCCATCATTTCACTGTATATGTAAATCAAAGTATTATGCCTCCCACTTTAAATGTACACAGCAATGCATGTCAGTTATTTCTTAGTGAAACTAAAATGTTTGACGTCCTGAGGGAGGAGAACCACAGTATAGTTGGAATACTGGTCATGATAACTGAATGCTTTATGTTAAAAAACTAGATGAAACTAAAGAATCCAATGTGTAATCCAGAGTTATAAGGGCTAAGTCATTGGGAAAGGAGAGAACACACTGAAGAAACATTATCTTCAGAATTTCCCAGGCAAAGTATATTGTAATGTTGCGATCTATGGCTCCACAAACTATATATATCTCCTTTAAAGTAAAAAAGGGGTATCTAGTTTAGTAAATTAAAAAGGAAATACAAAACATTTCTTTTATTTGATTGGGAGGTAAAGGCTCACTTAATGTAATTCAAATAGAAGAGAGAAATTGTAGAAATGTGTAATTCAAGTGTAAGCATAGAATTCTCATTTTCAAAAGGCAATGGTTGCTGTTATTAATGCAGGAAATGTCTTTCTGTGCTCTCCAGACATGTCAAAATGCTAAGGTTTGAATTTCAGTTAAAGCAGTTGTTTTCCTTGATTCCATTAAGACAAACAGGCTGTGAATCTGGGTCTTCAAGGAGGAGAGATTATTCCCTCCCTTATTTCAATTATTTTAATAATCCCAAATGCAAAGTTCCTTTATAACTAGGAATACTTTATGTGCTCACAAATTCCTGATCCACAAATCTCAACATACGGTGATGAATTATCCTTAAAGATCATTGTTTGCCTCTTTGTTTCTCAGTCCTGAATTGGTAGTTTCCTTCTATTTCTCTGAACCAAGGTTTCTAACGTTGATGTTATTGACATTTTAAATAATTCTTGATAATGAAGGATCTTGATATGCATTGAAGATGTTTTAACAATTTTTTTGACCTTGACCCACTAATGCTGCTAGAAGCTTCCTTACCTATACAGAAACAAAAATGTCTCCAGACCTTCACAACTATCCTATTTGTGATTTGGGCAGGGAGACAGGGTCATTCTCAGTTTAGAACACTGCTTTGTTCATACTTTCACAATAGATTAACTTGGAAAAACCTTCTTCTATATTTGTTAATAAGGTATAGTAGTTTTACTTGTTTATTCATCTGAACTATATTTATTCTTGGTCCTGAAAGACATAATACAATAGTAATGAACTTGCCTTGCTAATTAGATGATCTTATTTGAGCTTTAGCACCACATATGGCCCCGAGTCCTGTCAGGTGTGATCCCAAAGCATAGAGCCAGGTATCAGCCTTGCATATCTGGTGTGGCCCAACTCCTCCAACCCCCAATATTTATTGCAGTTACAATATGTTTTTGTACATACACAATTTTACATTGCATTATAATGAACATATGAATTTACATATGTACACATAATGTATACATTATGTACAATATAATATACAAGTACATTCAAATCCAAACTGTATGCTTCACTAACATATTAACATAACTACCGACATAACTAACATACTAATTCACTAGTTTGTGCACACTAACACACTAGTTGAATCTTGACTCTACCCCAAATTGCATGATTCATTCCCAGTGATATTTGGCAACTTCCTCTTACAAAATTAATCATCTACTGTTGTTGGTTTGGAATGTATTTGTTTAGAATAGTCATTAAAATACATGTACTTCTGGGACTGGAAGATAGCGTGGAGGTAGGGCATTTGCCTTGCATGCAGAAGGACGGTGGTTCGAATCCAGGCATCCCATAATAGTCCCCCAAGCCAGCCAGGAGCAATTTCTGAGCATAGAAGTCAGGAGTAACCCCTGAGCACTGCCGGATGTGACCCAAAAACCAAAAAAAAAAAGATACATGTACTTCTTAGTTAAGAATAGACTCATAAAGGTTTGGAAATTAATAAAAATTTCAGAAAAGCATTCTTAAAATGCTGTGCATGATTAATGAGGCTTCAGACCTTAATGAACCTATATGATCAAGATATGAAAAGACTGGAACAAAGACTCAAAAATTACAGGACATTAGTCATGATACTGCCTCTGGATTGCATAGAGGTTAGCAAAAATAATATTGCTTTCTGCTGGCACCTCAGATGCTAGTACACTATGAGTCCATATGCTGAATGATTATGAATTTTTGTAATGAGTCAAGCCAGCTGAGGCTTAGTGGGTAGACTGTTTGCAAGTGTGCTTGGCACTATTATCAGGGCGTTTCAATAGACGAAGCCCTAGGATATGACACTTAAAATCAGCAAGCCCAGCAAGCTCGCCACACCTCTTTAAACTGAGCCTGCGGTGCAAAAATAAAAATGGAATGAATTAGTCTTTGGGGCCTTAGTCTCTTAAGTTGAAATGCTGTAGAAATTACAAGTAACAACTTTCTAAATTATTTTCTGGCACTTCATGCCGTTCTTTAGTCTATATTTTTAGTTCTTCTACTGACTAACCTCATTTTCTCTCCTGCTATTTCTAATACATCTCCAATGATGTATTTTCAATGGGAATTCAATTACCTGGAGAGGCAGATGTGCTAAATGGCAATTTGAAGATTTTTTTTTCTTTTCCAAGCTGATTTTAGAGCTGACTCACAATTCTAGCTTTGGCTCTGTCAGTAGAGAATCATTGTCAACAAGCTGTTAAAAATGAAACCTAATAATGAGGGAGAATAGATGAAACATCAAGTAAATCTCCTTGTTCTTACCAATTGCCTCATTTAATTGGCACCATTTTATTGAATTTTTAATAGAATGAAATGAGATTTTAATGTAATCTCATTGAGTTTAGACCTACTTTAATATACTAATTTATTATGAATCTTTCTTCATTAATTTGTTTTGTAGGAAGTTATGCAATGAAAAGTTTTCCAAAATGTCAGTTATTTGTAAACTTTTAAAGTGTTCTTCCAAGGAGTTTTATTTGATATAAAAAAGTGGCAAATTGAAAAATTTTCCATAGTACTTTGTTTACTATGGGCTGGCAAAGATTCTTTGAGTTAAGAATGTTTATATTTGTTAAATTTTAAGAAACTCAGATTGAGATTTCATTAGATTAACCCTTTTAATTGATAAAATAATGGAACTACTGAGAATGCTGTGTTGACTCTGGCAATTTAAAAATGTGAGTTACTGGTTTCTTTTAATGATTTGATATAATGTGGCTCTCATGACAAATTGTATACTTGAGTCACACAGTATAGTCTTTCTAGACTTGTTTTGTAAGATTCAATTTTTATTTATTTTTTCACCCTTTGGGTTTTGAGCTACATCAGGTGGCACTCAGTGGCCACACCTGACTTTGTATTCAGGGACTTGCATTCTGGTGCCAGAATCCAAATCAGGGTTGCAGCCCTTTGTTCTATTTCTTTTTTCTTTTTCTTTTTCTTTTCTCTTCTTTTCTTTTCTTTTCTTTTTTTTTTTTTTTTTTTTTTGGTTTTTGGGCCACACCCGACGTTGCTCAGGGGTTACTCCTGACTGTCTGCTCAAAAATAGCTCCTGGCAGGCACGGGGGACCATATGGGACACTGGGGTTCGAACCAACCACCTTTGGTCATGGATCGGCTGCTTGCAAGGCAAGCTGTGCTATCTCTCCGGGCCCCCTTTGTTCTATTTCTTCAGCCCAATTTTCTCTTAAGAGAAACTATATAAGACTCTCTGGGAAAATGCTGTGGATATTTTTAACAATATTTTGTTTATTTTATTTCACTATATTTAATGAACTGGAATTACACTTCTCAAATAAAGCCTTTAGAAATAGTACAGTGAGTAGGTCACTTACTTTGCTTATGATTGACCCGGGTTCAGTCCCTAGCACTCCAGATGTTTCTCAAGCCAGCCAGGAGTCAGCCTTGAGAGCGCTTTGAGTCAGAAGTAAGCACTGTGCCCACCTGGGTGCAATAATCCCCTCGCAAAAAAAAAAAAAAAGTACATGAAACTCAACTGTTAATAAAATGAAAGAACTTAATTTTTGTAAAGTTCACAGTTACTATTGCTATAATCTTCTAAAGGGCCTATTTTTATTTTATTAATTTATTACTTTTGGTTTTTGGGCCACACCTGGTGGTGCTCAGGGATTACTCCTGGCTCTGTGCTTAGAAATGCACTGGTGAAGGAGGGTGTTTTTTTATGACTGAAACCCAACTACAATCATGTTTATAATCATGGTATTAAATAAAGAATTATAAAAATAATCACTCCTGGCAGGATCAGGAGACCGTATGGGATGTTGAGAATTAAACCCGGGTCCACCTGAATCCTCTGAATGCAAGGCAAATGCCCTACCATTGTGCTATCGCTTAGACTCCCCCAAAAGGCTTATTTAAAAAAATTAAATTACTGTGTTGACAAAAAATTGTCATATTGGGGTTTAAATCATAGAATGTATACCACCAGAAAGGCTCATTTTAAATCATTTTAATGATTTTTACATTTTTAGGTAATATATATTTATTTGTAAAACGGTGTAGGGAAAGACAAAAATTAATGTGTTATTTTTACATCAATGCATTTTGTATAATTATATAACTATATCTGTAGAATAATCAAAATAGATTTATCATATAGTCATATAGATGCTTCTATTTGTGTGTCTCATACAAGCTGAGAAAACTTTATATTATGCAATGATTTCCCACTAAAATATCTTAGCAAATATAGTAGAAGCAACATACTTTCTAAATGGCTGTACATACACTTTTATTTATTTATATTTTTAATAATATCTTTATTTAAGCACCATAATTACAAGCATGATTGTAGTTGAGTTTCAGTCTTAAACAGAATACCTCCCTTCACCAGTAGAATATACACTTTTTTTTATACATAGCAGAAGAAAACAAGAGGAGTTGGGAAGAGTACATTGTGGCCACATGGCTGTTTGTGCTGACACAGGTCTAGATCTTTTGGGGATTAGAACAGGTAGAATGCAAGTGAGCAATAAGCACTCTTTCTCAGAATTCAGCATAGAGGTCTATGAGGCTACTTTATTAGAAGGGAATTTTTTTGAAGTGGGGAGTGATGATTATGCATCACAAAGCAAGTGAAGCTAACGAGGCAGATCCTATACTTGGATCCTCTCCCAGACTAGCTCTCCTTTTATGGGTGGGAGTTTCCTTCTTTGCTAAGGTCTGGATTATGTTCCTTGATAGATGATGCTTAATTATGCAGAATTGTTTTCTGTAGTTCCAATTTATGCTGGCATTGTAATGTTGGGAGATTAGACTTTGAAGACAAATATCTTTACTGCTATCAGATGAGCAATATGAAGTGATATGAATTCTTTTTTTAAATATATTTTTTATTTAAGTAACATGATCATAGTTGGGTTACAGTCCTAACCAGAACACCCTCCCCCTTCACCAGTGTAACATTATCCCTACCCCTTTCCCATCCCCTGCCTTTATTCGAGACAGGCATTCTACTACAGTTATATGTTTTTTAGTTCAGTAAGTTGTATTTTTTTTTTCTTAAAGGATAATAGTAAAAAAATATAGTAAAGGTGTGATAGTGGCAATCGCCGTTGTTTGCATAGGTCCATAAAAATGGAGAAAATGGAAAAAAAATCCTTGGCTTGATTACAGAAAGGCCTCACCCCAGAAGTTTATTGGCATAAGACCGACTCTGGGTTCCAGGCAAACCAGTCCATCAAACCCGAGTCATTCTTCGTGGTTCCGGTAAAACTTTTTCACACTTTAGCTATTGTTGGTATCAGATTCTTATATTTAAAGACTCTGGATTCTGTGCATTTCTTTCATCAATGTCAGGCTGATGTGGAGCATCCTCTAGTTTCAGCATACCATTAAATGTGGAGGGATCTGCCCTGCATGCAGACTATTGCTGAGTTGTCTGGGTGTTGGGAGCACTCTTTGGAGTAATTCAATGCCAAAGCAGTGGTAGGTCTTCTCTGGTAGAGGCTTGGATCCTGGTAATGTTATAGATAATTGTGGTTGTTTCCATAGATGGTATCCATTGTTCAGGTGTGTGTGGGCGATGCCCATTCTTCTGAGGCCTAAGCCAAATCATTATGCCAATGTTCAGGGTAAAAGGCCTAATTACATTACCAAATTTGTGTTCCCATCTCTATTAGATAAGAACTTGTTTGTATATGCATTATTTTCCCATTTTAATGTGCCTATGCAAAAGAGAAGCAATGCCACAAGATATTGTTGATTCATCTGGGGGCCGACGAATAAAGTCCAATATTCACCATAACTTGGTTCAAACTTGAAATCTATGGAGATATTCTTCTACCAGTATTTCTTATAAAACAGATCTCAAAGGGGGAAAAAATCAAACAATCAAATAACAAGTCCAGTGGGCAAAATTGTCACTATATGAGGATGTTCGAAAGAGATACAGATGTTAAGGGAATACATCTGAGATATACAAAGGATATACACGTGTCCCTTTTATGTTTTAGAAATAGTCAAAAGGGAGGGGGTGTTTTCAAGACACCACTTTGGTCTGTGATTTTGACAAGCGAAGAGCAAATGGAGCCATGTCCTCCCCTTGTTGCCTGCTGAAGCTTCCGACTCGCCGAGAGGCGTTTGCTTCCTAATTGCTGGAAGTTGAAAGCTCACCAGTCCCCTCCCAGCCTCTTGCAGAAACAAGGAAGCCTGGGGTCTCTTTTAAATTTCACCTTGCCAGAACCCACTTGCTGGGACCCTGAGCAGTTGTCCAGGAATAACCCTGGGGATGGGGAGGAAGGAGAGAGAAGGCTGTGGGGGGCAGCTGAGGCTGCACCTTCCCCTTATCTTGGCCAAAAAGCCTACAGCATGGAACCTTGCCGTGACATGTTGCCTGCTGAAGCTTCAGACTCCACCCAAAAAATTACTGTGAAAGATATGTAATCTACCTTGACCAAGACAAAAATCATTAGTGCAGAAAAATGGTTAAATGTGGGGTAACAAGAGATGGGAGTGAGGGAATAAATGAATAAAACGAGCTCCTGGACGTCTTTCAGATTATGACAAGCAAATGAAACACAATGATATCCAAATATTTGTCATAGTTGGGGGGAACCTCAGCACCATCAGGTATACTTCTCACCCACACAAAAATTAAAATAAGAAAAACAATAAATGCTGAGATCAAGGATCCACTTCTAGGCTAACCTCAACCACTTACTCAACTTAAACCAGATTTCCTCAGGATTTACAGATAGTAAGATCGAAACTCATGTATATCAGTTTGTGAAAACCAAAGTGGATCTTCCTTTCTCCACTTTCAGAAACATGGTGGTAGTAACTCAACAATGGAGTATTTACAGTATGGAAATTATCAAGTGCAACAAATTAGGACCATTTTCTTCCAAAATGCAAATTATCAACCTAGCATGACCACTTCTACTTTCTTGATATTAGCTACACACTTTTCATTTATACTTAACTCCCAGAGTTTATATTACTTGAATCCACAACTTACTTCACTGTAACAGCTTTTGAAATACTGTGGCAATACAGTCTCTTAGGACCTAAAAGTTGCTTGCAGTGCACATATATTTGTATATGGTGTTAAATTTTTCAGAATTTTCAGATAGGATAACTGTTTTACTTTATATTTAATTCAATTTGAAAAATAAGACTTAAATTAATTATCTTGGATTGAAATTTTAGAACTTTATTATTTAAAGTACCTAAAATTTTGAAATATAAGGGATAAAACAAAATTTGGAGTGATTACTGAGCACATTTTAATCTCAATTTCTTGGGGGTAGTCTTGGGACTATCTTTAGTAGAACTAGTGTAGAACTACAGACAAGACATTCTAGAAAACACCCTTTCTTTCTGATGAGAGGCACTGAGGCTACTGCTCAATTCCTCAAAGGTTTAAAATATAATTTTTAAAGACAAAAGCCAAAATGTAAATTTTGAAGTAAATTTTCAAGCCAGTAACTCTACTTCTGAGTTATTTACTTAAAAAATACAAAAGCGCAATTCCTAATAGATACATGTGCCTGTGTTTGTTAAAGTGCTATTAACAATAGCTAAAAGTGAAAAGAGACATTCATCAAATAAAATTGTTGTGCAAATTTATTTCTCCTTTTTCTCCCCTTCAAAACTGAAATGGGACCTATGAAAAGACATAAAGGGCAAGAGCATTTGGTATTATATGTGTGTGACTGAATTCAGTTCCTGAACTCTATGGTCCCCCAAGTCCTATTGGTTGTAGCCATAGTAGTTTGTAGAACTATTGAACCTGAATACAACAATAAGCAGTTCTCAAGACAGTGCACTGGAACACCTGGTTATATTACTCCTAAACACTGCCAGATGTGAGTTCTAAGCACCAAAACCAGGATTAAGTCCTGAACATTGAAGGTGTGCCCCCTCCAAGAAAACAGAGAAAAAAGGAAAAACAAAATCATTGCACATTTCCATTTTTCTCATTAATATGCAAGAATTTTCAAAAATCCCTAAACCATTATCTTAAATATATTTAGAATAAAACTGGATTGGATGGAGGAAAGGCCCTGAGTGATAGCACAGCAGGTAGGCATTTGCTTTACATGTGAAGGACCTAGTTTAATTATTGGGTTGCATCTATGCTGACCTTGTATATCCTAGACATATGGAAACTCCTTCTTTCTTGCAGGGAGAGAAAAGAAACTCTGAAATCTAGAATCGGAGAAGAGCCCTTGAAATGAAAGAGCAAGATAAAAGTATCCCTTAATTCTATATACTATCTGATATATAAAACCTGACACATAAATCCAGGCTCTTTAAAGACGTTTGATTCTAGGGTAGTAAAAGCTTTAAGAATTCTGGGAACTTGGAAACCACAAGAGGTGAACCAGAGTTTGGCCTCTGAACTATACCACCCTCATTGCCTGCCAAAAAAGGATAAAAAGACATTATCTTATAGAGGCATTTCACAGGGACTGTACTGACTCCTGCTTTCTAACCTTTCTGCTTTCTAATTACTCTGGAATCTGTCAAAAACCTTGCTAAGGAAGAATTGCTCCTCCCAGAGTTACCAAATTCCCAGATACAACAGACAAACAGAAAATTTGATGTGCAATATAACCTTGATCCAAAGTCTTAATCCCATCTCATTGAAGTTCTGATACTGTTAGATAATATTCTTCTGCCCTAATCATTTTAGGACCAGATAAGTAGGTATCAGACAACTTAAGAGCCCCTGCCTCCAAAATCTGATAAAAAATTATTCAAAGTAGCCAGGCCTGACTCTATTTATCCTGTCTTTCAATTCTTTCATTTTAACCTGTTTGCCTCCCAGCCCATTGTGGCATATTTGCAGCTCTGGAGACGATAACAACCTTTACACTGATAACTGGTCCCTGATTTGTTGGTCTTACCACATAACAAAATCAGAATGAAACCAACAATGACCCAACTGTCTTTTTTTTCCTTGAGTGTATGTAATTTGCCCATATTTTCTTTTTCTCCTAAATATTTGACCTAAGCAAACTAATAGTTACCAACACAACAGGTTTCAAATATTTGCTCATATTGTATTGTTAACTTTTACTTAGCAAACCTACAAATATACAAAAAGTCCTCATCATAACTGAAGATAATTTTGTATTTATAAGATGAAGGTTAAGTATACTTATATTTCTAAATGTCCAAGTCATATGTGTACTTACACAGTACTGTGTGTCATATCACAATAAAACCAAGACTAAAAACTGTATTATTATAGCCACTAATATTATGAATTATCATTGGCTAGAGAAAAGTTTTAATATTGTTTTTGAACTTTTGTTTACTAAAAGTAATGCTGACTCATAAAATTCTTCCTGGCAGCATATCACTACTTGAATTCTCTCAAGTTTAAAGGACTTTTTTAAAATTACATTCAGTGTCATGATAAAAAAATTTAAACAGAATGATAATCTCTGGAAGGATGAGGTTTTTTTTTATTTACATATACTTGACACAAAATTAAAGAACTTAAATCCTTAAGAATTCATATTACGAGCATGGCGTTTGGCAGCCCTCTGCCATGCCAAGGCTTCTTTAATCAGGCCTAGGAAAGGGTGCGGGACATGGGTCACCCCAGCACCCCTCTACCTCCTTCCTCCAGAACTCCAGGGGCTTTTCCTGGCCACATGGCTGGGCAAGCCAGCAAAGTGGGAATAGCAGCACAATAGGTTCTGGCTTTATGACTTACCAGGGAAATTTTCTTATTAAAAGCTGTCCATTGGGAAACCGCGCGGGGGCGGTGGTGTTTGGAGGACCATACACAGTGCCCAGATTGAACCTGGATTCAATATTCAAGGTTAGATAAGTCTTAATCATTCTGCATGCTGTCTCTGGAAAGTCATTCTCAGCATTATCAGCATTCAGAGGTGGTTAATTCTACTATTGTGAAGTTTTTGTGTGCACTGTAGGATGTATAGCAGCAGTCTTCGGCTTCTACCTATGGGAGGCCAATGGTATTCCCCTCTGTTTTGACAACTAAAATATTTTTCAGACATTACTAAATCCCCTGGGTAACATGGTCTCCAACTGAGAAACACTGGCCTAGATGAAGAAAGATTTGGCTTAGAATAAAAGCTGTGAAGTTTAGATGATATTTCTTGCATTTGAGGCAAAAGACCTGATATTTACTGTGAGTTTAGTAAATGTGAAATAATGTTTTGTGCAAAAGCAGCAATGCTTTCACATAGTACTGAACATGAATTTATGTCTTTATTCTGGTTATTATTTGTTTTGTGGAGTTCCTGTATTCTGGGTACTGTACTTTAAGCATACTTTAAACATTTTAAACTATTGATTTTTCACAACTGACTTTAGAGAAACTATGAACTAATCAAATCTTTTATTTATAGATATAGAGCTTGATTTACTCAATGAATATAGAGAAACTTTGTTATTTTTCTTAATAATAATAAAACACTTAAATTAAGGAAAGGTTAGAAAAATTAGAATTTTTATTATGGGCTTTGATTATTGATCAAGACATAAATAGATTGAATATTTAGAACCATTTTCATGACAGAGGAATAGTAATAACATCTGAAGGAAAAGATTACCTATATGAGTTGTGCAACTTGTGTTGGAATATGGACTTCAGAGATTATTACTGTGAGGAATAATGCCATCAACACAATTTTTCCTTTTGCATTATTTTGGCATATAAGTGATGGATACCAATGTGGAAAGACTACTTTATCCTGACTACTGTCCAAGGTGAGGCTATTTGGAGGTAGGACCTATAAGTGGTGAATGGATTAGAACCCCTATAAAAGGTTAGAACCCCAGAACCCCAGAAAGCTTCCTCCTTCAACCACATGAAGACACAGAAAATGTAACAGTCTATAAAGCAGAAAAGAATTTCTTGCCAAATCCAAAAATGTACTAAAACCTTGTTCTGGGGCCACCTAATCTCTTTATCACTAAAAAATAAATTTCTATTATTTATATGCTACCCAGCCTGAAATATCTGATTGCAGTAATTAGGGTAGAGTAAGATAATTGTTTTAATATCTGGGAATGAAAAGATGAAGGATAGTTTGATAGAGATTGTCTCTGATGGGTAGTGAATAAAATTTTTATTGCCCCTGCCTAGAAAGTTTTCAATTAGAAGCCAGGTTGATTACTAGGTTGATTAATGGATCATGGCCACATTTAAGTTTCTTACTGTCATTTGAGACATTTTGATTACAAAGTTTTTGAATACAAAACATACAAAATACCATTTTTCTTAGTTTCATTTCAAAGTCTTACTTTTTTGTATATTTAATATGAATATAAACATATCTGTATTATTTATTTTATCTAAATGTAGGTTGGTTGGAACTTTTCAGGTATAAACTGTGGAATAGAAGAACAAAATTAACAATATATCCTGAAGTTTGTGTCCTCCTGAGTAAAGTCTTTAGATGTTCTTTTAAACTAAGAGATAGGTTTGCACAATTTTGTTTGAACTATCACAACAAGTTCTTCAGTGTCTTGATTTTTTAAAACTTTATTCTTTCTATTTTTACTTTATTACTTACTACCCAAGTGAGAAAGAGAACCTTAAACTGCTTGTTTTCCTCATTTTTCATAATTACTGGTAGTGACATGATATAAATGCAAATATTGACCATATTTTAATATTTTGGGGATGGGTGATGGAAAGCAGCTGTTTGGAGTGCTCTTGGTAATTACTGATGGCTCTGTGCTCATGGTTCAACCCTGGTAGTACTCAAAGGACCATATAGAATACAAGAGAATTGACAGCTACATGTAGGGAAACCTCCTTATCAAAAGTACTATCTTTATGGCCACCTTTTAAAAATCTGATTTCCACTTTATTACTTATGTTCTGCTTTCTATTAGTGCTATTGTTTACTCCTTCTTATTTTTTGATATAATTTCTTTGTCCAAATTTCTGAGTTTTCTAGAAATGAGAAAATCACTGGATTTCTCACTTAGATCTTTCAGTCTCTTCATACAGCAGCAACAATCATTATCTTCAATCTTCTCCCACAATCCTCCTTAGAGCATTAGTTCATCCTTGGGTCAAATTATTCTCCACTTATGGTTCTCATGATGACCTCCTCTCATCTCTTTAGAGACTATTGAGACCAATTACTTATGAAAGAATAAATGAACATGAAAAATTTAAAATATAGTTTCATGTAATGATTGCTATTTTGATTTAGACACAATTGCTTATCTTCATGTGAATATTTTCCAAGAAGAGTGGTATTCTTAGATGTGATCTTAATTTGTCCTTATATGGGATCGCTGTGCTCTTGTGTTTGTGTATTCACTATTCAGCTTTACAGTGAGCCCTGTGTGTTTGAATTAAGTGACCTCACTGAGAAGTGAAGTTTAAACAGCCATTCTGGGCAAGTGGCTGCCTAAATTCTGAGTCAAGTGGAAAAGCAATGAATTGAGGTCATCCGTAGTTGTTCGAACTGTGAGGTCCACATCTTGAGAGGAGAAATGAGGAATGAGGGAGAGCCAACGAGTATGTTTGCATGTGGAGAAAGGATCAGGAAAAAAATATAAAGTGTTTTGCTCCATGATGCTGAATACAGAGAGTAAAACCAATTTAAAGCTGCAAGAACATAGCTAACAGTAGCAGGGTTGAGAGTAAGATAGAACATGAACACTGATAGGTTAAAATAGGTTCTAGAGATTTTGGTTACATTATAGGACCTTGACAATGGGCAGAGAGAAAAAAGAACTACCTGCTGGAAATTTTATTTAATGGAATTCTATAAATTTTATAATTTATAAATTCACTGGAGGATGCTTGAAGGAATTTAGGTCAAAGGAGAGGATTTGCATCAATAACACTGGTTAGATGTGATGCAGGGAGGTGAGGGGAAGAGGGTGGTGGTGGTGTTTATGCAGTAGCTGCTCAAAGGTTCAGATCCCCTGCTCAGACCTCTGTGTAACTACAAACATCTGGTCCACACATAGGTAGAAGCCACAGCCAGGAATGGAGACAATCTCTATCCATATTACTCCCCTGAGATCTCCTTGGCAGTGGGGAAACTGACAGTGACATACAAAATAAACACCTTGAGACTACAAAAGGAACTGCGGACAGCAGCTAAACACTCTAGACTGAAGGTCCCAGTTGAACCCAGCCCTAGTGAACTTTCCATAATTTCTAAGCAGTATAAGTTTATGGAAGACCAATGAAAGAACCATTCAACAA
The DNA here is from genome assembly GCF_024139225.1 of Suncus etruscus. NCBI lineage: Eukaryota > Metazoa > Chordata > Mammalia > Eulipotyphla > Soricidae > Suncus > Suncus etruscus. Next base: position 133,798,339 of record NC_064851.1, read on the forward strand.
ACCCAGGGAATGTGTTAGCAAAGTCCAAAAATTTAGGGTGTTGTGCTTTGTTAGGCTCCTTTGGCATAGTACTTAATTTAGTACATTTATACAAATGATAATTTTTAACATAAAACTACGTGGAATATAATTAAACAATATCAAGGTAATTTAATAACTTTCCAGTGGTAGCTACTAGAGTAAAGCTAATCTTTTCAACAGATGGTGCTGAGGTGGATATTCAGATGCCACATAAAAATTAGGTACCAATATTGTTCCTTTCACAAAAATAACTCAAAATATATCATAGACCTAATTATAAATGCAAAACTATAGAACTCCTAGAAGGCAACACTGCAGGTATTGTTATGACATTTTTATGTACAACACCAAAGTTATAATCCAGGAATAAGAATCATTAAGATAGAGTTCTTCTCAAAAAATATCAATCTCAAGAAAATAGAATAAAAGCTACAGACTGAGATAATATATTTGAGAAAGACATACTTGACTAAGAATTTATTTTCCATAATACATAAAATTCTAAAACTAACCTATAAGAAAAGAAACAACTTTATGCTCATTAATATTTACCCAAAGGACTTGAAAAGGTGCCCACACTTGATGTAGATACATATAGCAGATTAATTTGTAATTGCTCACACTTGAAAGCAACCAAAATGTTTTCTAGTGAGTGAAACACTAAACAATGATAGGCCAGCCAATAAAGTTTATCATTAAAATGAAATAAGATATCTAGCCATTAAAAGATATGAAGGAAACTTAAATGCATTTTTATTTGGTGAAAGATGTCTCTTTGGAAAGATTATGTGTTATGATTTCTATTAGATGACATTCTGGTAAATTCAAGACTATTCAGACAGCTAAAATGCTGTTGCTGATTTGTGTGGGTTGCCAGATTTGTGCTCTGCGAATGATTTTTATTTAGCCTCATTGCCTAAACTATAGAATGGAGCTCAGATTAACCATGCAGGACTTTCGTCTTGCCATTTGAGTTGATATCATCAGGACATATTTGGAAGTTAGCGTGAGCACTTCTGTTCTTGTAATTCTGGAAACCATGGCCACTGAAAAGTTATACCACAAAAACCACAATATCAGCAGTAATACTTGGAATTCCTGGGCCATGCTGCCTTGTGACTATTCCATTTTCTAAAATAGTGTCATCCCTGTAGGAACACACCAGTTTAGATGCCCACGTGTTTCTGAAACCACCTAATGTTCAGAAACAAATTGTCAAACAAATGGTTCCTAAAGAATAATACTTATTTTATTTCTATACTTATTTATAAATATGGATTTACTACACTTATTTATAAAATTTTAGAAAATATTCATTTTAGAATATATTTTAGAAAAATAGTCATTTGAGTAATTACTGAATACCCCATTACATACTTTACCTATTTTACTATGAATATTTTAGAAAATGTTTGTTTAAAGAATTTCTGACTACCCTATTAAATAATTTATATGCATTTTAAGTGGTATTCATGTTCTATTTCTTGTCTTTCCTGGGTTTTTATTTATTCCTTTCATTCTAAAAATTATACATTTATTAATATTTGTGAATATTTTCTACTAGAACATAAATTTTATGTGGACATGTGTCTTGGCTATCATTTTTGAAAGTGTTTAATGTATAATGGGAGCTTGTTGAATATACATGCATTATACATTTTATGTTTTATTAATATATGACCAGTAGATGAATTTTTCTCTTCATCTAATGATTGAGAATATTAGAGACTGTACCACAATTTATGGGTCACTTTGATGATGGATTGCTGGGCTCTGTCTCTTGTACAATTGCCTTAATAACATCTGACTAAAGTTTCTTATAGTTACTTAAATTTTTTCAAGCTTTATGCATGAAATATACTGATTTTTATGAGTTATATTATCAGTCTATTGACAGTACCCTCCTCGTAGTCCCCCTCAACAAACACACGCAAATACCCTTTCCATTAGGTAATGTTATATCAGTGTATCAGCTTTTGTGGTTCTTATCTAGCCTAAAAGATGATCATGAATAAATATGTATTATTTATATATATTTTTATATATTTTATATTTATATATATAAATAAATATAAATATAAATATAAATATATAATGTTTTTGCTATTGGTAGTGTGTTACATAGCTGACAATCTAATTGAGATGGATGCTTTGGCAATCAAAGTTTCATGATATTCATTTACACTACAGTGATTGACAGACTCTGGAGCTCGGCCATTTGGATCAATCACAGTAACTTACTCTGTGATCTTGCAGAAATTACTTAGGCCCTCTGAATTTTAATTGCTTCACCTATAAAATTAAGCTGGAATTGCAATATGTTGGTAACATTGTTGGAAGGAAGTACACATTTCTATAAAATGCTTGGAATAATATGTAGCTCATGATAAGCTCAAGTTTAATTAACCCCAAAGTCCTATCATGAAATACAGTGGAGTAAAATTTAATAAAACTACCAATGATGGGGCCAGAGTGGTGGTGCAAGGCGTAAAGCATTCTACCTTGCACCTCTAACTTAGGACAGAGACCGTGGTTCCATCCCCTGGCATCCCATATAGTCCTCCAAGCCAGGAGCGATTTCTGAGCACATAGCCAAGAATAATCCCTGAGCGTTAGTGGGTGTGGCCCCAAAGCCAAACCAAACCAAACAAAATAAAAAAACTACCAATGATGCTGAGCTATAGCCATGCCCACAAAAACAGTCACCATGTTTGAACCAGGTCAATCCATAGACTCACTCTTTTCCTAAACGAGATGTAAACCAAGCTGTGAAATATTATGGCTATACCAGCCCTCATAGCAGAAAGCTGGCCATCATAGGACGAGAGGGTGGGCCAAGCCCCCAACAGGGAAAGCCATGCTTGCTGCCTCCATAACTGTTATGTTATTATGTTATTAGAATCACTGTTTCCCCTAATGGCCCTGCCTCATCTGTTATCCTCTACAATTCCCTGCAAAGACATCAATGTGATCCTAGGTCAGGTAAGTTGGTTTTTGGGTTGATATCACTAGGCCTTTTTAGAGAAAGTGTGGGTACCCTCTCATATTGTCCTTCTTCCAGGAGGCTACCAGCTCCTAGTATATGGCCCTAAAAGTCATAGTATCAGTAACAGTGCTTTGAATTTCTGGACAACTTTATTTTTTGAGCTGTCTTCCCTAAAGGAACACCCCAATTTAGCAGAATGGACAGCTAACAGAAAGCTAACTAAATCTTTTGTCATTGTAACTTCATTGCTGATACAATAATTTTCACAAATGTGATTGCTATACTCTACTTTTACATTTTTTCTTTATTTTTTTCTTATCCATTTTTTTCTTTTTCTTTTTCAATAACCTTGCTTTCACTTATCTGGAACAAATGTATTATGATCAATTATGTGATGCATTGTCTTTACATAAAAAATACCTTCTAATGATAGCTAACCAAATGAATATGTGATAATAAGGAGAATAAAGAAGACCTTAGGTGACCAGAGATCTCCATTAGGAGAGGATTCAGGAATGATGTGCTGGCAAAGTGGGTTGTATTTATACTCGCCTAAAATAGCCATGCTTGAAGAAAGATAAGTGAAATAAAATCCACGTCTATGTCTAGCAAAAAAAAAAAAAAACTGGGAGGGGTGTTTTGGACCACAACCATGGTGCTTCGATCTGATTTCTGGTTCTGCACTCATGAGTCACTCCCTCCTGGTAGGGATTGAGAACCATCTGTTGTGCCAAGGATCAAATATGGGTGGTCAGATGCAAAGTAAATGGCCTGTCTGCTGTGCTATCTTTCTGGTCCCTCTCTACTCAAAATTTTGTATGAAGATAACAGAAGAATTACATAAGCTGGTAAACTCATTAAACTGATTATTTTTTAAAATGGTTTTGGAAAATGTGGGCTTAAGATGACATTTTAGAGCCTTAAATATTTAAGCTCTTCCAGAGGAGAAACTCTAACTAGGTTCAGAGTTTCTTCTTTGAAAAACAAGTCTTATGCCAAAGAAACATTTTTGGGATAGCAGATACTTCTCCCCTTTACTATTTATACCTAATATGTCCTCTATACTTTTCTTTTCTATATCTTGTTATACATGATCTATATATAACCACGTATACATATATGTATCTACTCCCACATTACTATTGCTTGCCTTTTTAATACATCTAAAAGATACACTAAATTTAAAGTCCTTTGACAAATTAAGCATTTGGATAGATATTGCTGTCTATTGCTGTTTTAGAGTATAAGTGAAAAAATCTTCAATACTATTTTTGGAAGAAAGTTTTAATCTCACACTATTAGGAAATATTTTACTCCTCAGTATACAAACAATTTTAATTGGGCAAAATAAATACTTGGTAGACATTAGGTACCTTATATTAAAGCAGAACAATTTTTACATACATTTCATTTGAGGGTATGGTTTCTGTTCAGTTTAGAGAATAAATACACATTTTATACCAAGAAAGAAAAATAAAAAACCTTATATCTTTGATTAATCCCTACTTTATCTCTGTGCATGTTCTATATTGTACCTTTTTATATCCTTTATGTGGTGGTTGAGGCGGTTGGGTACTGGGCAGGGAAACCATGAAGTGCTAGGGATCGAACCTGGGCTTCCACATGCAAAACATGAGGTCTAGCACTTAATGCTATCTGCCCAGCCTTGTCTTTTTATCTTTGCAAAGCAATAATTGCACAGTGCAGGCCTATAAGTATTAATTAATTCATATTCTGCACTATCACCAATCTCCTGTCTTTATCCAACCCACCACAGGGTTCAATAGTACTAACAATAGAAAGGATAATAAGTGAATCTAAATTTAATCCTCTTTTGTTTAAACTAATCTCTCTAATTAATGACTGTTCATCCCATTATTGCTAATGAATCAGAAGACTGTTCTCTAGGTCTATGTAGGAAGCTCTCTATTAAATCATCAATTGAAAATCAAAGGAGAGAACACAGTCAGGCTTCCTATTGTTCCCTGGGTGACTTTTAGCTTAATGAAAAGGGTGTCAGAAAGATAATGACTAAATGCAGCCATTTCCTTTAGTGCATAGCTTTTAATTCTGAATTGCATACTCCCCTTCTTCGTATTTTAAAACTCCCTATATAGTAAGGATCATGTAGATTACGTTGAGCAATGGAGGAAAGAGGGACAGGGAAAAGGAAGGCTTGACAGTGCAAGGAAACTTTAAAATAAATATTATTTAACCTTCCCGGAGCCTTCATTCTTACTCTCCCTGTGGTTTGGATCAGTAGCATTGAGACTTGTTTGTAAGTGTGTGTACTTGAACATGGATGTTTTCTCTGCCACAGTGGAATATAAGATGTACTCCCAAAAGATATACTGTGAGTACCTATGTAGGGGACATCTACTAGATAATAACATGCTTTCCTGATAGGATACAGCTTACATTAAAATTTAAAAGGTCACTTTAGTTTTGAAGTGGTTTAGATAGAGTATTGCTTTGTAAGTATAAACAAAGATGCTTTGTTTTTTTTTGGAGGTAAAATATAAAATTGATTTATTGTTCCAAGTTTGAAAACCTCTGTGTCAGGAATCGTGCAGTTTGTTTGAGTAGACAGAGGCAAAAGGCAAATTCCTGCCTTACAGAAACTCCTTGACAATATACTCTTACACTGAAGGTGTCAACAATTGAATGTTGAATTAAACTGAAGTTTTGATACTTAAGTCAGATTTGCAAATAGTATTTTTAGTCAACTTCGGAGGAATCAAATTTCCTTGAATTTCATGAAACACTCTTAGTTATATTGTATATCCAGGTACGTTATTGCAATGTTAATATTGTTATCCAGTTCAAAGCTTCAATGTAGGTATGAATGTATACTTGTTATGCTAAGCACAAAAAAGACCTTCTATAGTTAAACATACTAGATACCTGTTAATCATAGGCATTAATCATAAACATTTCTTCAGACATTGTTGAGTCTAGAGCTCAAGAATATATATATATTAGAGTACAGTGTGAAAACCAGAGACTGTGATTTTTGATTTAGACATCTTGAGAACATAATGACTGTGGATCTACAGGAATTGTTAATGTATATTTTCAGTATAACATTTTAATTACATTTTTATTACATATTTCTCTTTGCTAGATATAATGTTGGTTTTGTGGATAGAAACAAAATAATTTCTTCAAAGAGGTTGCAGTCAGGTAGAGGAGATAAATGAATAAACCAATGCTTAGCATATATGTTGTCAGTTCATTGATTATGACAATGTTGGAATAATATACTTGGAATAATAAATCATGAATTAAGGTAATTAATGGTAGGAATGATGTCTAAAAGGAAGTGGTCTGAAAAGGTTATTTTTAGAAACAAGAAGCTTGAAAAGAAAAGATGGTTTCTTAAGAAGAATACTACCATTCATCTTAATTATAGAAAAAAATGAGATGACTGAGAAATCTATGCAAAGAAACAGAAGCTTCAGATCCAGCTATTGACACGAACCTCCTGGATACTGTGGTAGAATCTCTGAATTAACAAAATAACCTTTGATGCAGGTAGTTTGATTCACCAAGTTTTCAACAATGTCATAGGACAGGTATCTAATTGCCACTCAGGATATAAAGTTGAGATTTCATTCCCCATCCTCACCTCTTCTGTCTTTGTGGTTCCCTGTACTTTCTGTTAAGTGATGTATTACCACCTGTACTTTTTAAATGACACACTCCACCAATGTATCAGGAGGGTATGCATTTGACTATATATTATATTCCTTATTATTACTATAACTTTTGAGGTACTCATAGTAATTGAGAAATTTATTAATAGACCTAGAGGAAGAGTTAATCATAATTTAATTTAAAATTTAATATAAAATCTGTTTAGTATGGAGTGGGGGCATCTACAGGTAAGACCTACTAACCTGCAAAGGCCAGATGATGGGGAACCCATGACATATAGGGAATAGCATCTCCCTCTTATGATGGGCTTTATTCTAAAATATATCTGTGTTGAATTTTTGTATTATCAAAGAAAAAGTAGTTTATATGTTATTTTTTCATCTGAATGCTTTCAGACACTTCAACTATGCTAATAGTAAAAGGAACAGTAAATTAAAATTAAAGTGTATCTGTGAACAAGGTTTTGCACTTTAGACCTCTCTAAGTCAGAGGGGTCTGCTTTTATTTAATATCTTTTATAGTGAGACTCGTGTGCAGACTTGCTAACATTCTTTGTGCCTCTGCTATAGCCTTGGAGCATGGGCTGAGATTTTGCTTTGAAAAGAGATAGACCAGACAGGTCTGAGAATCAGGAGTATTGGCAGGACTCTAGAACAGAATATTACTTGTATAAAATATAGAGAGATAAATACTTTATAAATTGGCACCAGAAAATGTTTTATGTAGTACTCTTATTATTCATTTATTGAGTTATTTAGCTTTCAGTTTCTTTTTACCTTAATGGCAGCATTGAGTTCTTAGGGCATTCTTACATGCTAAATAAATATATGGAAACAGTATAATAATTACCATCATATTTGAGTGCACCAAAAGAAACAAGAGTTTTCCACCAATATGTCTTTAAATTTTCTGTACTCTGGATTTTCTCTCCTCACCCCAGCTATTCAGTTTTTTTGCATGGCTGAGTATTTCTCTTGTTTACCCATCATTTGAAGTATTTTATCTCAATAGAGTTTTTCCCAGACACCCAAAACTTACTACAATAATATTACATATAATTAACTCCATGTTCTATCATCTAGAATTATTATTAATATATTTTCTTTTCATTTGTAGTCTCTTTTCCTTGTAAGTACTTGAAACCTCAAATATCTTGCTTCTTTTTCTCAGCAACATATTCCAAGCCCTAGACATATACCGAGACATAGAAAGTATAATATATAAATAAAAATAGATTATTTTGTGCTTTTTGTCTTTTTATTTCCCTCTTGCAGAGGCACAGTAAACATTGGGGTCATTCGCAAAGCAATTTCCTTGGCCTAAGAGATACAGGGTTTCTCCAGATTTCTTTGATTTGGTATGGATATTGTACTTGTTGTCTCCATTTTTATTTATTTATTTTTTTCTTTCTTCTTTTCTTTTTCCATATTGTGCTCTGTCATGTTTTTTATTTCAAGACTATGGCTATTATGTGGTGCCTATCTTTATTGCTGTAGTGCTCACTGGATATTTTATTTGACACTTCTTTTTGTACTGTTGTGGTGTTTCACCTTCTTTTTCCCCTACATGTCTCAAACCGAGGATGAGAGCCTCTAGAAGGATTCCACCCATTTTCGTGTATATGATTTTTACCCCATTTTATTACTTTTTTCTTCTTCAAACAAAACCACATAACTTGAACTATCTAGTCCCACCTCCCAATTAGAGGGGGATATAATGGAGGTACCATGACCAAACAGTTGTAAGATCACTAAGTAGTAAGCTAGGCACAGAGGGAACCAGTCATTCTAGCAGCCCTGGGGGTGAGGGTGTAGGCTATGGGAGGCAGGACGGGAAAGGGGGCAGAGGGAGGACAATTCGGTGGTGGCAATTCCTCTGACTTAATGTTAATATATACCTAAAATATTACTGAGAATGATATGTAAGCCACTATGATTAAAATAAAAAGTATATTAATAATTGATTTAAAAAGAAAGTATAATATATATTAAACATATATATATATATGTTGAATGGGTAAATGAAACCACTTGACATATTGTTACTACTTATTGAATTTTCATATATTTGATTTATAATTTTTACTCTATGTCCATTATAATTTAGGACATGTTGGGAAAGAATAATGAACATATGCTACGTCTCTGGGTATTCTTTCTATTCAGTCAGAAAAAGATACAGCTAAAAGGATAGAAAGGAAGAAACAAAAGAAAACTTTGTGTGTATTTAACATTTACCAGTGTAGTAAAATTTTCCAATAGAAAAAGAAAAGACAAGGTTTGTTTAATTAGATCCAGTCTCTTTTGAGTACCCATTCTCTATTTTTCTCTGAAGACAGAGTGGAGAGAAAGGCCGTAGCCAAGTGATGATTTAAAGTTAGTCAAATATTTCTGAGGGTGCCAAGACAAGAGGTTGCTGAAGTTTATTTCTCTTTCTTTCACTGAACTGAATTTTCAGCTCAGGCACATGAACTGGAATGGAAGAGTAATCAGTTGTAAAGAAAAAAATACATTTGGTGTCTGCCTCTGTTAGCTGGAAAAATAATTGAAAGCATGAATGCTGTGTGGGTTTTTCTAAAACTTCAAAAGTAGACACAATCACTGAAAGTCAAATGCCATCTGTTTGTTGTTAGCATCATGCTTTATTTTTCTGCTAATACTCTCAATATATTTAGTGAAGTTGGCTCTTTTTAGAAAGAAAATTAATTATTATTTATGCTAGACTTAGATTAGTGATAAATTTACTAATTTCCTCCTTTCCATGAGAAGTTGAATGGTGTTAGATAACAGATTAGAAACATTTGGCAATTAGTCAGTCATCTACTCTGAAAAATTACTTGTTGACCAACATACTCAGTAGAAATACAACCCCAAAGAGAAAGAAGTTAATCAGAAATAACAAACCTATTCAGCTATGAAAAATCTTCTGTAACTAGTAACATGGTACGTCTGCCAACTTTGTTAACAATAGTTTATGTTATCCAAGGCATAAGGGGCACATTGTTAAGAAGAATTTATAAGCCATTCACTCATTTGTGGAATCCTGGATGCTCAGCAGTAAAAGTCTAGAATGGACAATACAGAACTTCAGAAACAGAGCCTTGGACAGAGGGTGGTGTAGATAATCGTCCACAGAACCAGCTAATTAGTCCAGAACCCATTTTTCCTGGTTCCTAGTCATAGTTATTAAGCTGTATTTGAGTGTCTCTCAAATAAATATTCAGTATCATTCTGTTTTTTTAATTTAAGCACTCTGATTTATAGTTATTCCTGATTTAATTTTAGACGTACAGTACATTTACTAGAATAGATGGAGCTCATATTAGTCTATGAGTGTTTCGTGTGCAAATTCCTCAAACATTTGTTTAAGGCAGACTATGTTCACAGCTGGTACAAAGTATTTATTATTCCAGAGGTTAGTTGATTAACAACTGAGCAATTTTAAAGTTACATCAAGCTCAATCTACTATTTCTTCATTGGTGTGTATATGTATTGGCCTTTTATTCTATGAAAATCAATGAGAAGATTGAAATACAAAGACCTATATGAGCTGTTTTTCCAGAACTTGCAGACTTTTACAGATGTATTCTACAGAAACCACATCAGAATGATGCTGTTTGTAAACCTCCCCCATATTCTCTCACACTGTCCTTTCATTTAAAAAGTATGAATGCTTTACAACAGAAGTTTTAGAGAAACCCACACAGCACTCATCTTTTCATTTTTTGGCTCACTTACTTAGTTTCTCAATTTTCTTTTTTTCTTCCTCTTTCCTCATTGTTCTTTAAATATTCGAATTCAAAAGTATTTGAGTTAGATCTTTGTACTATGTTTCCTGCACTATTCTCTCCCTGGTTTGTCTCATCTACTCCTGCAGTCTTTATTATTAACCAGACTAGTATAATAACCTGTAGTCCATGTATATACTTCAGGGGCCTGGGAGTCCCCTAAATTATATGCAAAATTGGTATGTATGTGCACAACTTTTGTCAGTTTCACAAAGATGGCGCAGACATCAAAGCTCTTTGATGTAGATGAATCCCAGGTCTCTTTCTTGAGCCTTACTTCTATGCCAAGTTTTACTGTTTGCAAAGGCTCCAACTCTTGGAGATCTCACAGTGTCTTGAAGCTTTTTAAAAGCACTGTGCTTGTTTTATCAGTTTTTCTATCCTCTCCCAATACCTCCTTCACTTCCAGATTTTGTTTTTATTTAGTGTGTGTGTGTTTGTGTTTGTGTGTGTGTGTGTGTATGTTTACTGTCATAGTGATATCATCTGCCAGATTGCAAATTGTTCAAGCCTGGGATTTAAAAAATATATTTCTCTTTCACATGCAAGCTTAGTGCTGGGGGCAGGGGGTCTTCCACTAAGTAGCTCTCCAACTTCTTTCTCTCTTGAATTTCCAAAGTCAGGTTCTCTCAGTCTTTATTTGATGTAGGAGTCCTCTGCCTAGTCTTCTCTAGTTTTTTTATTCTGCACTCCATTTTAGCTTAGACTGCATTTTCTAAAATAAAATATGATCACATCATTGCTTGTCATGAACTCATAAGAGAATACTTGTTTTCCAGTTTCTAAATCCATAGTGATTCAATAGCCTTGCATAAATTATTTTGGCCTTTCTTTTCTTACCATCACTTGAAAAATCCCTTACCTTTTTTTGTCACGTTCCTTCTCTGAGTTTTTAGACCCATCATGTTTTCTTCCAAATCATCTCCTTAAACTTTGCTTCCTACTCTTTAACAGGCTAGCTATTATTCATCTAAGGTTCTCATCTCTATGTAAGTTTGCTCTGAATTCCTTGACTAAGTGAGATTTCTCTGGTACCTGCCTCCAAAATATTTTTCCTTTTTTTGACATCCAGTATTTACTACCCCTGTGGATTAATTCCTTCCTCACTATTGACCAGAGGCCTTAGTAAGGATAGGAGTAACATCTGTCATGTTTTGTTACAAGTTTCTGAGTTTCCAGTATGAGACTTGGAACTTAGTATGCCAAAGTGTCTTTGTATTGAACATTGTTGTGCAGTTAGAAATCCAAGAGGCTATCTCCCCATTGGTTAAATCATGATTTAATTAACAGAGTTTCTGATTAGTGGTAAAAAGTAGATTGATTATGGATTAGGCAAGATGAGATGCAGCAGAAAAGTGTATGGAGAAGCTATTATTAATTCTGGGAAATGTGTGTTGACTGAACAATGGGTAGAGGGACTACCAGTTTCTCTGGTTTAAGGGCACTCATATCCCCTGCTAGTGGTGATTGTTTAAATGTAGCCTCATTGGATAGTGAAGGACTTAGTTGCTAATGTGAAAGAAGGTGCTTAGAGAGACCCCACTGAAGGAGTTGATACAGGGAAGTCATGAGTATTTTGATCCAGTTGACAGGATACTAGGTGGTATTTCTAAAACCAGCCATTCATGAATACCTTTGGAATATTATTTTCATATCTAAGGGCTACTTTTCCTACATATTAGCTCATATTGTCTTTAAATGAACTTTCTATTTAACTGGCCTACTTTTTAAAAATGTATTTTTATTGAGTCACTGTGATTTACAAAGTTATTTATGATGGAGCTTTAGGCATACAATGCCCCAATTTCCTCCTCTCTCTCCTCCCCAGTCTTTTGCTTTCTTAGGAAATCTTTTTAGGCATAGTGTTATTGATATAGTTTCATGTATACCATCTTCTGACATGCCTTGTTTCTTCTGAGTGACCACTTCCCTCCATCATTGTTCCCCTCCTTGTCCTATTCCACAATGTCCCTACCTCAGTGACAAGCTTTATACTAAAGACCAGTTCTTTTTTTTTTTTTTAATTTTTTTTCTTTTTCTTTTTTTATATATTTTATTTAAACACCTTGATTACATACATGATTGTGTTTGGGTTTTAGTTCTTATGTTCTTTTTTTCTTATTGCCTTTGTGTATTTGTTACTCTCCCATGCTTCTGTATATCTCGACTATGAAACAGATCAATCTGTGTTTCTCCCTCTAACTTTACTCAGCATGATATTCTTCACATAGCAAAAAATGGAATGATTCTATCTTTTCTTATGGCAGTGTAGTAGCAGCATTATATATATAAACTATCCTTGGATACTTGGGTTATTTCCAGATTTTGGTTATTGCAAAGAGTGCTGCAATAAAAATAGGTATGGAGATGTCTTTTATTCATTGCATTTTTTTTTTTTTTGTATTTTTGGGTCACATCCAGTGGCGCTCAGGGTTACTCCTGACTCTGAACTCAAAAATCACTTCTGGCATGGGGGGCCATATGGGATACCAGAATTTGAACCACTGTCTGTCCTGGATTGGCTGCATGCAAGGCAAATGCCCTACTGCTGTGCTATCTGTCTGGCCCCTATCCATTGCATTTTTGTAACTTGAGTTATATTCAAAGAAGTAGAATTGCTGGAGAATATGGAAGGTCAATTCCTAGTTGTTTTTTCTTTGAGGAGTATCTATGCTATTTTTGGAAAGTCTTGAACAGTTTACATTCCCACCAACTGTGAATGAGGGTTTTTTCCCCCATGAATCTATGCCAATACTGGTGGTTTCACTCTTTTTGATGTGTGCCAGTCTCTCTGGTGTGAAGTGATATCTCATTTTTGTTTTGGTGTTCTTTTTTCAAGAAAAATTGTCTCATTACCAAATACCAATTGTTGCTACTTGGAATAAACATATAAAATCCATAAAATATTAATAAAAGTATAGACACTTTTCTTTTTTCCTTTTTTCTTTCTTTGTTTTTGTTGTTTGTTTGATTTGGGGCCCCACTTGCAGGTACTCAGGGATTACTCTTGATTCTGTGCTTAGAAATGACTTTTGGCAGGGTTCAGGGACCATATGAGATCTTGGGCATTGAATTTGGGTTGGCTATGCACAAGGGAAATGCCTTACTTGCTGTGCTATTGCTCAGGCCCCAATGTAGACACTATGTTCTGCCAAATTTGCTAAGTATGAGGCCTACTCTTTTTGTTAATGATATTAAAAAGATCTTAAAAATTCTGAAAATGTTCATATAAACATAACAATAAAAATTATAAAGGGCGGGCCCGGAGAGATAGCATAGCAAGGCAAACACCCGATCCAGGACCAAAGGTGGTTGGTTCAAATCCCAGTGTCCCATATGGTCCCCCGTGCCTGCCAGGAGCTATTTCTGAGCAGACAGCCAGGAGTAACCCCTGAGCACCGCCGGGTGTGACCCAAAACCCCCCCAAAAATTATAAAGGGCTACATTTATTATATTTGCTCTAATATGATGCCACATAAATAATCTATACTATTTTTAGTGTTTATTTCTTCACATTGGATAACAGTAGTATAAAACAGGAGTCTGAAAATATTTTATGATAAATATGCTGGCCTTTATGGGCTATATAGAATCATTTGTAAAAATTTAGCTCTTTATAGCATGTAAAGGAAATAGACAAAACAAGTATTTATGACTATACTAATAAAAACTTTATTTATAAAAGTAAAATGGATATTTGACCCATGAATTTACAAGCTGACCCATGATCTATAGCAATGGTTCACAAATTTATAGTAAGATAATACATTCAGTTGTGCCTCTTCCTTTCTTGAGCACAAGTAAAGTCACTATTTTTAGCAAAAGGTTTTTATAAAAGCAAGCTGTTGAAATATATATCATTAAGTTGAGTTGTCCAGTCTGACCAATATTCCTTAAGACATACCTTTGAACATAGAAATACATGCAGGGAAAATGATGACTGAAGAGGCACAGGTTTGGACTAGATCCTTCCTCAATCTATGTAGAAGGAGCATGCCCCTGAAAAAACATGAATTAGACTTTCATCCTCAAAACTGAGAAATAATATATTTTGTTACTGTAAGATAGGCAAGCTAGTGGTAGTTTTTTTTTAGCACTCGTAGCAAGTTTGTGGTCATTATTTTATGGAAGTGCTAGGGAGGTATTAAAATTATATGTATTTTTGAATATAAAACTCATTGCCTGTCCTAAAAACTACTTAAAATTAGTGTTTAAGTGTAGGGAGTAGTAATATGTCTTAAAATGAAAAGTATACTTGTTTTCTCTTTTCAAGTCCAAACCTGGTATTGATGGGTGCTAATCCCAGTGTGGTCAGGGTACCATGTGCTGCTAAGAATCTGGAGCTCCTACATGCAAATTATGTACTATTTGAGATGTCTCGTTGACTCTGATATCAAAAATTAAATGTATTTTATTTCATAGTTGATAGTCCTCTGCTGATTTAGACCCACTGATCTACATAATAGAGCAGAAGAGGAAGAAGTTGGGGTGATGGTAGCTTTCTGGAAAGAAGCATTTTGTGATGATAAACCACTAGACTAAAAATTGGGCAGTTTTAACAGCAAGGATGATAAATTTATTGATCTGATCCTAAGAGACATAGAGTAAATATTCAGTGAATTGGGATTCAAGGTGAAATATATACTTTTCTATCCCAGTGGAAATTGAGTACAGGCAATGACGCATAGGTATAAGATATGAGACAGATGTCATATCTTCATCCCCATATCAACACAAAAATCAATAAATTCTTGGACGAAGAGAGTGTGTAGAGAGAGATGGCTATAGATTGTGACTTAGAGTTAGAGATGGTGAAGGCAGGACAAGCTAGTTAAGGAGACTGAGTAGAGATGATCCTAGAAGTAAGTGAAAATGAATTGTGAGAGAAAAACTTAAAGAACTTATGCCAATGGGATAGTACAGGGGTTAAGGTACTACTTGTCTTGTATGTCAGAGTCAAATGCTAGAGAGCTCAAGAGAACGAACATGGAAGGATCTCTCCTTCCTGGGAGCCGGGAGTCTAGCAGGAGGAGGTTTGGCAGGCCCCCGCCATGCCGGAGGCCTGCTTGGCCAGGCCTAGGGGGGGTGCAGGACTTGGGTAACCCCAGCACCCCTCTGCCGCCTTGCTCCAGATCTCCAGGGCTTCCCCGGGCCACACGCCTGGGCAAGCCGGTGAGTTGGGTCCCTTGGTGGAGCCTGAAGGTACCCTAGGCCTTCCCCCACTATCCATGCGGCTCCTTAGGGAGGGTCTGGGTGGGGCTCTGAGCTTCTGGTCTCCCAGCTTCTTGAAGGATCTCTCCTTCCTGGGAGCCGGGAGTCTAGCAGGAGGAGGTTTGGCTGGCACTGGTAATCTCTGTGCAGTCTACATTTTCAAAATCCCTTGGGGGCTATCGCCCCCGCGCGCACAAGAAACATTAATAGTACTCTCACAAGAAACATTAATAGTACTCTCACAAGAAACATTAATAGTACTCTCACAAGAAACTGTAATAGTACTCTCACAAGAAACTTTAATAGTACTCTCACAAGAAACTTTAATAGTACTCACTATCATTGAATTATGTTTTTATGTATGCAGAATGTCCATTTTGTACTCTGCCCTTTTGCATACCCCTTCATAAGTTCATATTTCTCTTTAACTTCTTTAACTCCTATCATCATTACTCCTTTTATACCCTTTCTAACTTAAGTACTGTTGAGTCCTAAGTCACAGACCAAAGTGGTGCCCTAGAGTTAACACCCACCCAACTATTTTTAAAGGCATAAAAAGGACACATATCTTTTCAACATTTTATGGGTGTTTTCTTTGACGGCTATAACTTTTGCTAAATACTTTCTTATACAGTGATGATCCCCCCCATGTTTTTTATCTTCTCTTTGTGAACTGCTCAATATGGAATTTGGTGTGAAAGAATCCCTCAGTTTAATACTTATGTTTGAACCAAGTCATGGGTCTTGTTGGAAATGTTCTTATGCCCCCATATATCTGATAGCACCACGTGGCTTTATATCTTGTTTGCGTAGGCACACTAACATGGAAAAATACTATACATACCAATAAGTTCTTATCTAATAAGAATGGGAACACACAAATCTTGTAGTGCAATGAGACCTTACACCCTGAACATTGACATAAAGACATGGCACAGGCCTCAGAAGAATGGGCATTCTCCATTCACCCCTTGATCTACAGAAGACATTTACAAAACATCCAAGGTTGTATATAACATCACCTGGTGGCATTCCTGTACCAGGAAAGACCCTACAGCTGCTCTGACATCTACTCAAAAGAAACACCCCTTAACACTGAGAAGACAACAAGAACAAAGACCTGCTTACTGGACAGGACTTGCTGTATTGCCCCTTAATTGTGAGGTTTGTCTATAACATCACCTGGAAGCAATCCTCTACCACGGAAGACCCTACCACTGCTCAGACATCGTCCTGCTCAAAAGAGACTTCCCTTAACACTGAGAAGACTTAACAACAACAACCTGCTTACAGGAAAGGGCTTCCTGCATTGCCGTTTCATGGTGAGGTGAAACGAGAAGGCACTCCACATCATGACTTCAATGTAGGACATGCAGATTCCAGAATCTTTAATACAGAAACATGAGACCAACAACAGAGACTGTGTGAAAAGTGTGTTGGCACTACAGACAATGTCTTGGATCGAACGATAACTTTCCTGAGGCCTAGAGCTGGTCTTACGCCAGGAAACTTCAGGGGTAGGATCTCTTTGTATTTAGGCCAAGGTTATTCCTTTCCATGCCTCTCATATTTTGGTGGGCCTATGCAAACAACAATTGCCACTCTAACACCGTTTTTACTGTGCTCCTTTGACTCTAATCCTTAAAACGCACCCACTTAAAATTTGAGGTTAACTTAAGCTAATATGCATGTACATGGAAATGTAAAAAATACTATGCCTCTAATGTTTAAGGAGTTATGTAAGTTTGATGGCTTTAGATTGCCTTGTGTGCTGTTAAGAAATATTATAATGTGGGGGAAAATCCGCGAAAGTACACCGGCCCAGTGGGGCTCAGCTGTGAAAGACTGTGAGTGTGACCTGTCTATGTCTGTCTACTGTCCTCTTGCGTGAAACTCTTGCGAGTGGGGCAAAAAGAGCCTCCAGAAACCTCGCTCGCCCAGACGCCATTTTCAGGGAGGGACTTCAGAGCATAAAAACCGGCTATCCTTTGCAAAAGCTGGCTCCCTGTGTGTGACACCAGGCGGGGAAAATCCGCGAAAGTACACCGGCCCAGTGGGGCTCAGCTGTGAAAGACTGTGAGTGTGACCTGTCTATGTCTGTCTACTGTCCTCTTGCGTGAAACTCTTGCGAGTGGGGCAAAAAGAGCCTCCAGAAACCTCGCTCGCCCAGACGCCATTTTCAGGGAGGGACTTCAGAGCATAAAAACCGGCTATCCTTTGCAAAAGCTGGCTCCCTGTGTGTGACACCAGGCGGGGAAAATCCGCGAAAGTACACCGGCCCAGTGGGGCTCAGCTGTGAAAGACTGTGAGTGTGACCTGTCTATGTCTGTCTACTGTCCTCTTGCGTGAAACTCTTGCGAGTGGGGCAAAAAGAGGCTCAGAGGAGCACGGCCGCTCCGCTTCGCTACGCGGCCGTGCACTCTTTCTAAGGAAAGAACTCCATTGCAACAAGAAGGAAAAATCACACTAAGAACGGCGCTATATCACAGAAGCAAACATTTCTCTCTGGACTGTCTTCTCTGTTACATGCTCGGGCCTAAGATTTGACCCAGTGTGAGGCTTCATCCACGGAGGACTCCCCTCCCTTAGAGGCAAGTCAGCCCATCCAGAAAGGGAGGAGCCAGAGGAGTGTGCTGCCTACATCATATAGACAATGAATACCACTACAACACGTAGAAAAACCCACAATACAAATGTGACAATGGGGAAACAGCGCAGGCCAGCATCAGACATAGAGAATGAAGATGACAATTCTGAGGACCAGATAATGACTGAACAACTAATCAACCTCTCAGATAAGGACTTTAGACTAGCAATATGGAAGGTGCTCAACAGACTCCAAGAAACCATGGATCGAGTTGAACAGAACACTAATAAGAACCAAGAAAATATGAAGGCAGAAATGACAAAACTCCAAACTGAAATAACATGTCAACTAACAGGCCTGAAAAACTCAGTAAACGAAGTGAATGACAAAATGGATAAGCTCTGGGACAGGGTATCAGAAGCTGAGAATAGACTTGGTGCTGTGGAAGATGAGATACATAACAATTCCATACAGCAGGAGAGATTGGACAAAAAACTTAAAGCAAATGAGCAGACAATGGAAAAATTAGTCAAAGAATGGGAACAGACGAAAATAGAAGTCTATGATAAGATCAACAGAAACAACTTAAGAATCATTGGAGTCCCAGAGACCCAGGAAGAAAATTTCCAGGAAGAATCAATGGTCAAGAACATCATTAAAGAGAAACTCCCAGAGCTAAAGAATATATGTGATCAAATCCTGCATGCCCGAAGAGTACCAACCAAAAGAGACCCCAGAAAAACCACCCCAAGACACATCCTAGTCACAATGACAAATCCCACAGATAGAGACAGAATTCTGAAAACAGCAAGATCAAAAGGGGAAATCATGTTCAAGCAAGCTTCCCTGAGATTTACAGCAGACCTGTCACCAGAAACGCTCAATGCCAGAAAGCAGTGGTGGGATATTGTGACAAGACTGAATGAAATGAATGCTTCACCCAGAATACTATACCCAGCAAAACTCACTTTCCGGTTTGATGGAAGAATACATGGTTTCACAGACAAAAAACAGCTCAGAAACTTCACAGACACAAAACCAGTCTTAAGAGAAAAACTGAAAGACCTAATCTAAGACAAGACTACCCAAAAGACACACCAAATTTTGAAATAAAGATGGCGTTAAATCCCAGGACAATTCTTTCTCTCAACGTCAATGGACTAAATGCACCAGTTAAGAGACACAGAGTGGCTAAATGGATCAAAAAACTCAACCCAACCTTCTGCTGCCTACAAGAAAAGCACCTGAATAGTCAGAACAAACATAGACTCAAAATAAAAGGCTGGAGAAAAGTTATCCAAGCAAACAACACCCATAAAAAAGCTGGAGTGGCCATACTAATATCAGATAATGCAAACTTTATACTCAGGAAGGTTGTAAGGGACAAAGACGGACATTTTATATTAATCAAGGGGTACGTAGAGCAGGAAGAATTCACTCTCCTAAACATATATGCACCGAATGAGGGGCCAGCAAAATATTTAATACAACTGCTGACAAATCTGAAAAATAATATCAACAACAACACAATAATTGTGGGGGACCTAAACACGGCTTTGTCAACACTGGACAGGTCAACCAGACTGAAACCCAACAAGAATATACTAGACCTGAGGAGAGAAATGGAAGAAAGAGGCCTAGTGGATATATATAGGACACTCCATCCCCAGAAACCTGGATACACATTCTTCTCCAATGTACATGGGACATTCTCCAGGATAGACTACATGCTGGCACATAAAACATACCTCCATAAGATCAAGAGGATAGAAATTTTGCAGACTACCTTCGCTGACCACAAGGCTCTGAAATTATTTGTGAACTCCAAAGGGACTCAGAAGAAACACTTTAACACCTGGAAGTTAAACAGCCTCATGCTCAATAACCAGTGGGTCCGAGATGAAATCAAGGAGGAAATAAAAAGGTTCCTGGAAACAAATGACAATAAAGACACAAACTCTCAGAACTTATGGGACACAGCAAAAGCAGTACTGAGAGGAAAATTTATAGCTTTGCAAGCACACATCAGGAAGGAAGAAGGAGCTTACCTGAGTAGCTTAATGACACAGCTAATAGAACTAGAAAATGCTCAACAAAAGGACCCAAGAACAGGAAGACAGAAGGAAATAACAAAGCTGAGAGCAGAAATCAACGAAGTGGAAACTCAAAAAACAATCCGAAAGATCAACGAAAGCAGAAGTTGGTTCTTTGAAAAAATAAACAAGATTGATAGACCACTGGCAAACCTAACAAAGAAAGAGAGAGAGAGAAACTTGATAACTCGTATCAGGAATGAAAAAGGAGAGATCACTACTGATATGACAGAGATTCAAAGGGTAATCAGAAACTACTTTGAAAAACTCTACGCCACTAAAAATGAGAACCTGGAAGAAATGGATAAATTCTTGGACTCTTATAATCTTCCACGGTTGAAGGAAGAGGATGTAGCATATCTAAACACCCCCATCACCATTGATGAAATTAAAACAGTAATCAAATGTCTGCCGAAAAACAAAAGCCCAGGTCCAGATGGATTCACTAATGAATTCTATCAAACTTTCCAAGAGGAACTACTGCCAATCTTGGCAAGACTCTTTCATGAAATTGAACAAACAGAAACACTTCCAAATAGCTTTTATGAAGCCAACATCACCTTGATACCTAAACCAGACAGAGACGCTACCAAAAAAGAAAATTACAGACCAATATCACTGATGAATGCAGATGCAAAGATCCTCAACAAAATCCTGGCAAATAGGATTCAATGCCTCATTAAGAAGATCATCCACTACGATCAAGTAGGTTTCATCCCAGGAATGCAAGGCTGGTTTAACATCCGTAAATCTATCAACATAATACACAACATCAATAACAAGAAAAATAAAAACCACATGATCATATCAATAGATGCAGAGAAAGCATTTGATAAGGTCCAACACCCATTCTTGATCAAAACTCTCAGCAAGATGGGAATGGAGGGAACCTTTCTCAATATAGTGAAGGCCATCTACCACAAGCCAGTGGCAAATATTATCCTCAATGGAGAAAAACTGAAAGCCTTCCCTCTAAATTCTGGCACAAGACAAGGCTGTCCTCTCTCACCACTCCTATTCAACATAGCACTGGAAGTACTTGCTATAGCGATTAGGCAAGAAAAGAATATCAAGGGAATCCAGATAGGAAAGGAAGAAGTCAAGCTCTCACTGTTTGCAGATGACATGATACTCTACTTAGAAAACCCTAAAGACTCTATCAAAAAGCTTCTAGAAACAATAGACTCATATAGCAAGGTGGCAGGCTACAAAATTAACACACAAAAATCAATGGCCTTTCTATACACCAACAGTAATAAAGAAGAAATGGACATTAAGAAAACAACCCCATTCACAATAGTACCACACAAACTCAAATATCTTGGAATCAACTTGACTAAATATGTGAAGGACCTATACAAAGAAAACTATAAAACTCTGCTCCAAGAAATAAGAGAGGACACACGGAAATGGAAACACATACCCTGCTCATGGATTGGCAGGATTAACATCATCAAAATGTCAATACTCCCCAAGGCATTATACAGATTTAATGCCATCCCTCTAAAGATACCCATGACATTCTTCAAAGAAGTGGATCAGACACTTTTGAAATTCATTTGGAACAATAAACACCCTCGAATAGCTAAAGCAATCATTGGGAAAAAGAATATGGGAGGAATTACTTTTCCCAACTTTAAACTGTACTACAAAGCAACAGTTATCAAAACAGCATGGTATTGGAATAAGGATAGGTCCTCAGATCAGTGGAATAGGCTTGAATACTCAGAAAATGTTCCCCAGAGATACAACCATCTAATTTTTGATAAAGGAGCAGGAAATCCTAAATGGAGCAGGGAAAGCCTCTTCAACAAGTGGTGTTGGCACAATTGGATAGCCACTTGCAAAAAATTAAACTTAGACCCCCAGCTAACATCATGTACAAAGGTAAAATCCAAATGGATTAAAGACCTCGATATCAGCCCCAAAACCATAAGATATATAGAACAGCACATAGGCAAAACACTACAGGACATTACAGGCATCTTCAAGGAGGAAACTGCACTCTCCAAGCAAGTGAAAGCAGAGATTAACAGATGGGAATATATTAAGCTGAGAAGCTTCTGCACCTCAAAGGAAATAGTGCCCAGGATACAAGAGCCACCCACTGAGTGGGAGAAACTATTCACCCAATACCCATCAGATAAGGGGCTAATCTCCAAAATATACAAGGCACTGACAGAACTTTACAAGAAAAAAACATCTAACCCCATCAAAAAATGGGGAGAAGAAATGAACAGACACTTTGACAAAGAAGAAATACGCATGGCCAAAAGACACATGAAAAAATGTTCCACATCACTAATCATCAGGGAGATGCAAATCAAAACAACGATGAGATACCACCTCACACCCCAGAGAATGGCACACATCACAAAGAATGAGAATAAACAGTGTTGGCGGGGATGTGGAGAGAAAGGAACTCTTATCCACTGCTGGTGGGAATGCCATCTAGTTCAACCTTTATGGAAAGCGATATGGAGATTCCTCCAAAAACTGGAAATCGAGCTCCCATACGATCCAGCTATACCACTCCTAGGAATATACCCTAGGAACACAAAAATACAATACAAAAACCCCTTCCTTACACCTATATTCATTGCAGCTCTATTTACCATAGCAAGACTCTGGAAACAACCAAGATGCCCTTCAACAGATGAATGGCTAAAGAAACTGTGGTACATATACACAATGGAATATTATGCAGCTGTCAGGAGAGATGAAGTCATGAAATTTTCCTATACATGGATGTACATGGAATCTATTATGCTGAGTGAAATAAGTCAGAGAGAGAGAGAAAAACGCAGAATGGTCTCACTCATCTATGGGTTTTAAGAAAAATGAAAGACACCCTTGTAATAATAATTTTCAGACACAAAAGAGAAAAGAGCTGGAAGTTCCAGCTCACCTCAGGAAGCTCACCACAAAGAGTGATGAGTTTAGTTAGAGAAATAACTACATTTTGAACTGTCCTAATATTGAGAATGTATGAGGGAAATGTAGAGCCTGTTTAGGGTACAGGCGGGGGTTGGGTGGGGAGGAGGGTGATTTGGGACTTGGGTGATGGGAATGTTGCACTGGTGATGGGTGGTGTTCCTTTTATGACTGAAACCCAAACACAATCATGTATGTAATCAAGGTGTTTAAATAAAAAAAAAATAAAAAAAAAAAAAAAAAAAAAAAGAAATATTATAATGTGCTACAATCTGGGGACTTGAGGGACAAAGTAATTGCACATGGATTCTGTTTTATTTATCTTAACTTTCTTTGGTGAAAGTTCAAAGTTAAGATATCAACAAGGGGACTTCTGATAATTATGTTATGGGTGATTGTCCTTCCACTGTAACTTTACCTTATCCTCTTTCTTTGCATCTTTTATTCTCATAATTCAAAATAAAAAAATTATAAAAAAAAAAAAAGAGAACGAACATAAAGAAGTGTTCCAATTAGAATAAATGATACCTTGCTGGTTTGGAGATGCTTGTTTTAGTATAGTATGGGACAAAGTAATATTTACAGATGATGACAGTTTTGTTATAAAGCAAAAATAAGGAAGACATTTTGTCCCCTCCAACTTTCCCCCAAATTTGGGATGTGGCCTTTTTGAAGACATGGCAGAAGAAATCAGTGAAGAGACATTGAAAATTTAAGATACCTTTAGAGGAATTTGACACTGATCAGCATCTTGTTCCACAGTGGGCTCCCTTCTAGTGGGAGAGGGAATTGGCAGGGATGCTATTTCTTTAGTGGCACATTCCTACTTGCAGTTTCTGTTTTCTTAGATAGATTAGCAGTGAGCCTTCTCTCAGTAGTAGCACCTATGTATTAAATACTATTTTAATTGGTTAGTACCTGCCATTTCACAAGAAAATCTAATCCTTGATTTTCCAGAGATCTCCAAATTTATTTATCCACTGCCCCATTTTCAGAAAAAAAAATCATTCATTGCCTTCCTTGGAAATACACAATTCCCTCAATTTCACTGAGACTACCACAGTCCTTTAGATTGTGTCATTCCCATCCCTGTCACACCCCTCCATATACATAAGGAAGAGTTATGATTATGGCTATGGCTCACTTGGTCTAGGCAATAATAATAGAATTTATATGATTCACAATTTAGTGATTATATTTGATTATTTGCCTCATTTCATACTGGGCTATTTTTAATAATTTTAATTGAGTCAACATGAAAAACAATTACCAAGTTGTCAATGGTTGAATTTCAGTTATACAATGTCCAACATATTGGGTTATATTTATATTTATTTAGGATATATTTCATCTATTTCCTCCATCCCATTTTTCTAAAAAATTTTTGGGCCACAGCCAGTGGTGCTTAAGGCTATGCCTAGCCTTGCACTCAGGAATCATTCTGGATAGTCTGGGGGACCATATGGAATCCTGGGGATCAAACTTGGGTTGGCCACATGCAAGACAAGTACTATCACTCAAATTCTATAGTCTATTTGTTTCAAAAGAATGATTTGAAGGGGCCAGAGTGAAGTAGCACAGCAGTAGGGCATTTGCCTTGCACGCAGCTGACCCAAAATAGACCTGGTTTGATCTCTGGCATCCCTTATGGTCCCCGCATAGCCAGGAGTAACCCCTAAGCATCACCATGTGTGGCCCAAAAACCAAAAAAAAAAGTGGCTATTAGATAATGATTCCAAATTGTGAATGAACAGTTGCAGTGTGGAGATAGCTCAGAACAATCTGAAAATAAAAACTAATAAATGGCTATTTCTGTTAAGAAAATGAACATCGAAAGAATCTTAAATGTAGCTCACTTGGGACAAGGGAGAGAATAAATCTAGCAAGCTTGTCTCTGTGCAATTTTAGGAAGCATCTAATTTTATCAAATGAAGATAAGACAGAGCCAGCTGAAACTTAGTCAATAGGTATGAGGTGTACAGTACAGACCCATGACTTGATTATGACATCAGTGACTGGCTCCAGACTTCAAATAAATAGTGATGGAAGGAAAAAGGGTTTTATGTATAACTTTTCTAGTACTTATTACAGTACAGACATAAAGCAAAAAAAATAGAAAATGTATCTATGGATATGTCTGAAATATTAACATAAAATAGATAGGATCAAAGAGGACAGAGAATGCCAATAGTTTGAACACTAAGAATTCACCAGTGGCCTGTTGGGGGAGCATGTGGACTTTAATGACACTTCAGGACAATAAAAATGAAATGTCCCACCATCTTAAACATTTGGGGCCTCTAATGGAATAAGCATTTGATTAATGAAACAACATGTACTATAAAGAACCAGGGATCATAAAGAGTTAGCTTTTAACAGCCTAAGTACCTTTTTCAGCTTGAAGTCTTTTTTATCACCTTGTAAATCACCCCAGGAGAGAAATAACCAAGTGAAACAAGGCAGACTTCCATTACCACCCTGTCCATCCTGGGAATTTGGTGCTAGTTTCTCAATCATAGACTTTGCTAATACAGTGGTACCATGCCCTCATTATTGGGAATTGGGGTTGGTGGCCTTGCTTTTTGTAAATGTATCAGGACAATTACATCTCCCTCAAGAGAGTTATAATTTGTTTTCTGTGAGGTCTCTTTTTTTTTGGTCAAGCATTTCTATAATAGAAATGATCAACCTTGGGTACTTAACAGCTAGATTTTCCCCAAACTTGTGTCTTATAGCAGCAAACATTAACTTCTCCCAGATTGTTGTAGGTTAACTTCAGTGGATCTCATTATTGTGCCTTACATTCCCAGAGCCCAAGTGAAAGAGCTTTACTTTTCTTTCCTCATGGTGCTGGATTTAGCCCAGCAAGGTAAGCCAAATCTCAGGGATACTCTGAATGTGGTGTACTTCATCTGTTTTTGTGCCATTGGCCCAAGAAAATTACATAGATAAATTCAAAGTAAGAGGGAGGAAATATATTAACAACAAATCAGCCAGGATGAGGAGGGATGAATGCAGCTAGATCAGAAGCCTGGGACTTAACCTCTGAAGACATAACCTCTGAAGACAAATGGATATTCTATTCCCAGATGATAGATGCTCTGCATGTGGGTTAATTTAATAAAATGTAAAGGAATAACACAAACTTTCAGAACCTTGACTCATTTAAATTTTTATTTTTTAAATACTAATTTGTGAAATTGGTATTGATTTTTCAGGAATATATATAGAGTGGGAGGTGTATATATATATATACATATATATATATATATATGATTTGTGCTAAGCAAATAATACAGATGATTTTGTTCAGTTCTCAGATGACTTATGTAAACTTGTTATTGTTTCATTTGAAAGAATTAAGCCTAGGACTCAAGTTGCACAAAAGATTATCATTAGTAATTTCAGAGCTGGAATTTAAAGCTGTGTTTTACAAAATGACTATGCTATGTTGAAAAAAAAAACTGTGTTACATGTAGTGACAAATCTTGTGATTTTAGTCCATGTTCATTGCTTTTGTATTAGGAAAATTCATTATATACAAAAATAGAAAAATTGGCATTTATGTAAACTGGATATTTATGATACACAGCCCTAGGCTTATTGGTGGTAATGAAAGTTGCCCAGAATGTTGACTGTGTGGAGTTGAGCTTGTATGGGAACAGAGTATTGATAGTGTCCATACTTTCCACTAATGTTTCACAATTTATTTTTTAATTAAGATATAACTGACATATAATATTTTAATATTAAGTATACATGATACATATCTTGCATTTATTATAAAATTATCACCACAATAAGAATACCTTGTTATATCATAAAGTTGTAATTACTTTGATGAGAATCTTTAAAAAATGTAATTTCTTAAAAACTTTCAAATATGTGATACATTACCTAGTTGCTTTTTCTATGATTTTACGGTTGATTTTTGTCTTTAAGATCATATAATATTTATATTTCCATGAATAATTTCATAAAATTAGTCATAAAATTTTATCTATGTTGTAACAAATTTTTAGATTTTCATTCCTCCAAATTACTTACTAAATATTATTTATTTATGAATATCATAATTTCTTTATAATTAATTCATTAATGAACATTTAATCTATTATCTTAGCTATTGTAAATAATGTTGTCATGAACAAAAGTTATTGATGTTCACTATTTACTGCCTTTAATTTTTTTTTTGGTAAATACTTTTGATTACAATATAGATCACTTTCTTAGAGGCACCTCATACTGTTTCGAAGAGTAATTTTATCAGTCTACATACCAACCCACAGTGCACACATGAAATTTAACAATTTTAAGTATAAAATTCTTTTATATTATGTAATCATCATTATACAAACTTTGTTTTGAGTTTACAACAGGTATTGCTCAGGCTAAATCCTGGCTCTGTGTTCATGGATCATTCTTGGTGAGTTTTTGGGACCACATGGGATGCCAGGGAACAAAACCTCAGTTAGCTGTGTACAAGGCCAAGACTCCAGACTTATACATACTTTATTTGACTGGGGCTGGAAAAATTTACAGTGGGTTTGGCATTTTGCATGCAGCCATCCTGGATTCAATCCCTGATGCTCTATATGGTCCCTGGACCCCATTTAGGAGTAATTCCTGAGCACTGCCAAGGTATTCCCTCCCACCAAAACAAAACAACACATAGCAATTACATTGCTTTTAAAACTAGTATATTCCTTATGAAGTTTTTAACAAAGAAAATTTTAATAGTATAAGGAATCTATTTTCTGTCTTAGACATATATAATTTAACACTTAAAATTTCTATATATACATACCTGAATCCTCATAGCCTTTTACACAAACGTGATGAAATATATTTCTGAATAAAATTTCCTACTCTTCAGTTGCCTATATGTAAAGTTTAAATGAGGATACAGGAGAATAAATTCACAATAATATATTATAGTACTTCATTTATTTTTTTTTCATTTTAAGGGAAAATATATATCTTTTAGATTGTCTTTTATTTTAAGGGAAAAAGATATTTAAAGGAGTAAGAAAAAATAGTTTGGGGATTAAGTTGTACAAACCAAAACAATAACTACAACCATGAAATCTATAACAATATATCTCATTTATATTTATGAAAAAAGGGAATATCTTTTTCACAAGCAAGTTATTCTTAGGGCAGAATAGATAGAAAACAAGAGCAATGACTATTGACTATTTGTCAATGGAAAAAAATTATCCACCAAGAAAACAAACCCTTAGGCCTATTATAATAACTGTGTTAAAAGATGTAACATTTATGTTTTTACTTCATATATAAAGGATTTTTCTAAACAAAGCATATTTTAGAACCATTTTACAATACACAACTCCATTTTATTGATCTAGTTTATTTATTTAGTTGTCTTAAAACAGTGGCTTGTTCTGCATCTGGTCTCTATTTTATTTACTGAAAGAGCATTTTGTAGCTTAATTTATTGAGTTTTATTCTTTAACCTGTGACCTACTTAGATGTTCCTAATGTCATTCTGTCTTTAATATTGTAACTTTTTCTTATCTAGGATGGTATATTAAGTTCATTTTTACCTCAGGATTTAAATTACTTTCAATTAGCAATTTAGGGCACCATTAGAGTGAAAAAAGAATTTAACTTAAAGAGTGAGTATATTAGTGATCCCTAGAATGCTTGCAAACATTTATTAGCTTTTTAACACAATGCTAAAAGCTTTGTGGAGTTAATAAACAAGCGCCTGCATTATGTAAATATTCGGGGGAAAGGTAACAGCACTTGAGGATATAAAACAACCATAGTTGTTATACTTTTCAACTTTGGGGGATAAATTATCTTATAAATACTAGGGATCTATACTTATGAAGTACAAAGAGGATAAATGAAGTGGACAATAATGGTATCAGTCACATTTTAATATAGTCTTTGAAAGAAAACTCATCAAATACCAACATATAAGAAAGATAAAATATTTTTAGACAGAGATAAAATTTTAGAACAGTACATGTCCTTAATTTGCACATGACACACTAGAAATAAAAGGAAGGGAGAGTGGGAACCCACCACTTGGAGGTTTTCTTTATGACTTTTGCTTTTAGCAACTTGTCTTGTTCCGTTCAGGGAGGTCACTTGAGAGGTTTTGAATTTTTTTCTTTTTTTTTTTTTATTTATTTAAACATCTTCATTACATAAATGATTGTGATTAGGTTTCAGTCATGTAAAAAACAACCCCCTTCACCAGTGCAACATTCCCACCACCAATGTCCCAAATCTCCCTCCATCCCACCCCACCCCCACCTGTACTCCAGACAGGCTTTCCAGTTCCCTCATTCATTCACATGATTATGGTAGTTCTCTGTGTAGTTATTTAAAACTGCTTCTTTTCTCAACTCCTTCCAAAATTATTTGCATTTATGATTATCAAGGAGATATACTTGTCAATAGGTGTGTGTGTGTGTGTGAGATGTTTCTATCTGCTCTTATTATCAGAGTAATGATAGCCTCTTATAAACTATGTGGATGAATTTCTATTTCTTCAATTCCATTGAATAGTTTGAGAAAGATAGAATATCCCTGAAAGTTTAGTAAAACTCAATAAACCCTATTGCTATTGACCTATTGCTATTGATCTCGGGAGACTGGTTTTAGTTCCTCATTTGTAATGGCCTATTTAGACTTCCCATTTTATCCCAAATCTTGGAAAGTTATGTGATTCTAACATTTTGTTCATTTTTTTCTGTTTCTCTAAGTTATTGGTATAAGCCTTTTGTTAGCCATATATTACTAGGCTTTACATTTCTGTGGCATCTTTTGAGACTTGTCTCTTATTTCTGATTCTATAAGAATTTTTCTTCCTTTTGAACCTAAATAAGAAATTATGGGGCCGGCGAGGTGGCACTAGAGGTAAGGTGTCTGCCTTGCAAGTGCTAGCCAAGGAAGGACCATGGTCCGATCCCCCGGCATCCCATATGGTCCCCCAAGCCAGGGACAATTTCTGAGTGCTTAGCCAGTAGTAACCCCTGAGCATCAAATGGTGTGGCCCGAAAAACCAAAAACAACAACAACAAAAAAGAAATTATATAAATATATATACATATATTATTTTATATTTTCTTTGACTTTAGGTTTTTATTTTTTTAGTATCTTTAGATAGCTTTGGGGTGCTTTTAGTTGTTTCCTGATATAAACCTGTATTTCTGTGAAATTCT
The DNA here is from genome assembly GCF_024139225.1 of Suncus etruscus. Classification (NCBI taxonomy): domain Eukaryota; kingdom Metazoa; phylum Chordata; class Mammalia; order Eulipotyphla; family Soricidae; genus Suncus; species Suncus etruscus. The sequence goes on from NC_064851.1 coordinate 133,828,815, forward strand.
CTCTTAATATGACTGACTTTTGCTGTGTTGCATATATTCTGATAACTTATGTTTCAGTATCATTTATTTCTAGAAAACTTTTAATTTATTTTTAGATGTCCTCATTGAGCCATTATTTATTTAGTAGTGTGTAGTTGAGTCTTCAAAAGTTCAATGTTTCAGATTTCTTTTTTTCTTTTCTTTTTTTTTTGTGGGGGGGTACAACTGGTGACGCTCAGGAGTTACTCCTGGCTATGTGCTCGGAAATCACTCCTGACTTGGGGACCATTTGGGTCACAGGGAATTGAACCAGGGTTCATCCTGGGCTAGCTCAGACAAGGCAGAAACTTTGCCACTTGTGCCACCACTCTGTCCCTCACCCCCCAAATTTATTTTCTTTTAGCCCCAGATTTCTTTTTATGGCTAATTTCTATCTTAACAATATTGTAATGACAAGAAATTTGATATAATTTCTGTTTTCATGACTTTTTATGGACACGTCTTGTAGTATGTAGTCTATCATGTTAAATGTCCCATGTGCATTGAAGAGAATGTATTGAAGGGTGTGAAGATCTTGTGCATGTCTTATAAGCCCAGTTTTTTCATTTCCTCATTTATTGTTTCCTTCTTTTCATTTCCTTGTGATGGTTTATTAATCTAAATGTGACTAATATCATCAATGAAGAATGGTTTCACAAATATAATAAATTTACCATACCAACACAAGGAAATAAAAGTCTATTTTAGTAAAAGTAGGGTTTTTTTTTCAAGATTCATCATCTTCTTTTAATAAAAATATAGCTAACAAATGGGGAAGTAAAGACATACTTTAAAATAATAAAAGCCATATATAGTGAAGCAGTAGCTAACATTATACTCAATAGCAAAAACAAACAAACAAACAAAACCACAAGCTTTTTTTCCCAAGAACAAGCACAAAACAAATATGTCCATTATCACTGCAGCTGTTCAATGTAGTAGAAGTCCCAGGTACAGCAGTGAGGCATGAAATGAAAATAGACGGAAGAGAAATTTTACAATTTATAGATGGCATGATTATGTATATGATAAAAAAGACTTTATATTGGGTCTAGAAAGATAATACAGGCCTTTTAAGACTCACTCCTTGCAGATTTGACCTGGTTCAATACCCTGCATGGCATGATCCCTTGATCACTGCCAAGAATGACTGGCCACAGGCCAATAACCTCTGAGCTCTTCTGGGGGTGCCTCCAAAACAAAGAAAAAAATATAAATAAAAAGCATAATATTGGTATAAAAATAGAGCACTAGACTTAGAATAAAATTAAGAGCACAGTTATGAATCTTCAGTATATGCCTTAAATTGGTCGTGGAGGGCCTGAGTGATAGCACAGCAGTTGGGCATTGTCCTTGCATGCAGTTGATCCAGTACGGACCCATATGGTCCCCCAGAGCCAGGAGTGGTTACTGAGAGCATGGCCAGGAGTAACCCATGAGTGTCACCCGGTGTGCCCCCCCCCCAAATGGTCATAGGAAAACCAATTAGCCACATGGAAAAGAACAAAATCAATCATTATCTCATACCGTGCAAAAAAGTTAGCTCAAAGTAGGTTCTAGGCTCAGATGTTAAACCTGAATTTATCAGATATAAGAAAAACATAGACAAAATGCTCTATAATATTGCTTTTAGTTGTATTTTCAGTTATTTGACACCTTTGGTAAATAATTCAAAAGCAAAAATAAATGGATAACTTCTTCACTGTGAAAAAAATCATTATTAAAACAAAAAGGAGAGGCTGCAGGGATATGATGTCATAAAGAGTTTAACACAGTCTTTGCATGTTGGAGCTCTGGATCCACTGCATGGTCTCCTGAATACAAATGGGCATAAGCCCTGAGTACTGATAGTCCCCAAGCATTGTTGGTACAATGCAAAAATAAATCGAACAGATATGTGAGAAAATATTTGCATACCACACATATGAGCAATGATTAATATCTAAAACACATTTTTTTTTCAAAAAGCAACCCTTCTCAAGACATGGAAGAGGAGCAAAATAGTGTGTTTCATCACTGTTTATGAAGAAAATGCAAATAAAAGTGACAGCGAATTGACTCATGACAGTGACAGTGACACATGTCTAAATGGTCAGAAACAAGCATTTGGTGGGTGTGTGAAAAAAGAAGAACCTTCATTTTCTGTTTTTGGAAGTGTAAACTATTTTTTCCTCGTTGGAAATCATAATGGATAGTTCTAAAAATTAAAAATAGAGTTGATTCAGTTATTAAATTTCTAGGTATCTAACCATAGAATACAAACATATTAGTTTAGAATGATATTTGAACACTGTGTTCTGTAAGGTACAATTTTTAGTAGTTAAGATCTGAAACAGTCCAGGTGCCCAAGGATAAAAGCATGAATAAAGAAGTTGTAGACATACACACAATGGAATACTGCTCAATTGGGAAAAAAAAATGCAGTCTTACCTTTAGCTACAGTGTGGATAAAATTAGAAGGGGGTCATACTAAGCAAAATAACAACATCAACAGAAGATCTAGTGAAAACAATTTCATAGACATTGTTGAATGAAAACAAACCATCAGAATCTGATTATAGAATTGAAATTATGAGGTGTAAGGGTGGCGTCTAGGGTTCAGTGGATTTTGCTACAGGGGATATTGGCATTTTAATAATGGATTTGATGTGACATTGTACCCTTAAAGTCTATAAACTTTAACACTATTGCAAGTCAGTGTTACTTATAAAAATATAATTTGTGAAATATAAAAGAAGCAGAAGAGATAGCACAGTGTTTGCCTTGGATGGCTTGTTTATTGAAATAGGATATGGTCCCCCCAAGTATCAACAGGAGTAATCCCTGAAATCAGAACAAGGAATAAACACTGAGTTGAAACCCCACCTCTTTTGAGACCCCCAAACTCTTCAAAATACTTTATTTAAAGTATTTTTATCTGTTTCATTTTTATGAAAGTGAGGGTCTTTAGTTAATTTTTCCTATGGGTATTTATACTATATCATGCGCTCACCTTCATAGGTAAGC